>NW_003546419.1:137943-151703 GCF_000090795.2 Amphimedon queenslandica | reverse complement strand
GTGTGTGTGTGTGTGTGTGTGTGTGTGTGTGTGTGTGTGTGTGTGTGTGTGTGTGTGTGTGTGTGTGTGTGTGTGTGTGTGTGTGTGTGTGTGTGTGTGTGTGTGTGTGTGTGTGTGTGTGTGTGTGTGTGTGTGTGTGTGTGTGTGTGTGTGTGTGTGTGTGTGTGTGTGTGTGTGTGTGTGTGTGTGTGTGTGTGTGTGTGTACCATATAGAGATTTTTTTTGAGGATAATAAATTTGCAAGTTTTGCAGATTTTTAAAATTTGCAAAATGAAATTCTTATTTAATACAGTCAGTATAAGAGGGCAGAATATTGGAAATTGGCAAAAATTGATTTTGTGAACCTCTGAATATAGTTCATTTGCGAAAATTATTATCCTTTAAAAACCGATGTGTTGAAGCTATAGTCCATTCATTTCATTATGTGTAGTGTGACAAGATTAAACGCAAGAGAGCCTCTGTCATTGGAGCATTCAGACTGGCTAACTCATCAACTCTTGAAGATGCTGGACTCATGATAACCAAAGCTGTGTAAGTCATGCTATTTTTAGTAACAGAAGTTCAATGTTACTATATTTAGCATGTTATACGTGATATAGTAATACCAGAATCTTGATATTTTTAGTAACAAGTGTTTTTTTGTTATTTTTAGTAACAAGATGCAGATGGTCACAGAGCATTTTGAGAGTTTCCAGAAAAGATGGCAGTCAATCGAGCAAATCTTTGGATTCCCTATACTGAATCCAGCTCACATTTCCACTCAATCTCTAGCATCAGCAGTAACTGATTCCCCTCGCTCCACAAGAGGGAGCATCTCACATCGTCCGAAATCAGTAAGTAGCAGAACAAACAGTTTTAAAGAGGAGCACTTTGAACCCATTTTGCACAAGAGCTCCATCAAGATGGGAGGAGGAAGAGACAGAGAGATGGAGATATATCCACGGAGCTGTAGTCTCAGCGAACCTGATGAACAGCTGCGTGGGGCAGACCGTCCACTCCCAAGTTGGTTTTCGGCTCCGAATTCTCTCTATTGCAGTAGCTCTCCATCAAGTACCAGATCAAGCTATTCAGAAATATTAGAGATAATGCAGCAAGAGGGAAGCTATCCCGGAGCTGTGTCTGATTCTAATGCTCCTGCTAGTGCAGGATTAATGTTTGAGGTTGATGATGGGGAGAAGGACTCTGTCCTTGGTATCATAGAGGAGGAGGGTAGCGGGGTTTTTATACAGGAGGAGCCTCGGGCTGTGCCTGATTTTATTCAGAAAAAGTCAGAACCCTTGCCAGTTAGAACAGAGTCCCATGTCTAAGAGCTTCACTAGCTAAAGATTCTTGTCTTTTTTCAAGGAAAGCAATCATCACTATAGTCAAGGAACCATTCTTCTGTATTTCATTCTCTCTCTCTCTCCCTTTTCTCTACATGTATCTTCAGTACGTTTCTCTGATTGTTTATTTTTAGCTCTGAATGTGATTTATTTATTTATTTCCTTGCATATTATAACTGGCATTATGCAATGTAACAATACATGTCATCAATTTTTGTGTTTGTTACAATAATATGTACTAATTATTCTTTCAATGGTATATACATGATATGTATATAAATTATGGCATCATTTTAATCCTGTGACAGCTTTTTTAGCCTTTTGAACTATAGTCTGAAGTGATGGTATCATTTAGTTTTAGAAATAAGCAGTTCTAGCTCTCTCTCTCTCTCTCTCCATAATGTAACTGACTACTATTTTTACTCATGCAGCGAAGGAGTGAAGCTAATAAGCTGAGTTGTAATGTTCAAAACATTCATCAAGTGGTTGAATAATCACCTATTGTCATACTAATCCTCTTGATAATCTTCTCTAAGTTCTCTTAGTGTCTTATTCTAATTCTCACTAGTGCCAAATAGACTTAGCTATTCAGTACGCGACATCATTATTTACACATGCAGATGATAAATAGTAGGTCCGGGTGCTTTAACTGTCTGCTTTCTTTTCATCATCATCATAATGTCTGATAGTGTTCCTTTATTAAGCTCATCATCAGTTACTAGTAGAAGGAGATGCTCTTCTTGTCCTTCCTCTTATTGTTTCCAGTTCATACACTCTAAGGGAGCACTACTGGTACTATTCTGGGATCTATTGGTCTCATTTAGTCAGAACTTATTTCTATTTGTTGCATTTTCTTTTGTTGCCCAACTTGCCCTTGCAGATTATTTTTATGTTGCAACATTGATTATATCTCTGTTTTACTTTCTTGCTGGGTTTTTTGGAGATTTCTTAGTAAGCAGATATAAAGTTTTTCTGGTTGGATCACGTATTGCATTTATTGTACTAATTCTCTTTATTATTATCTTTATGCTTCTACCATCATATGCATACCTACTGCTGGTGTTGTGCATATTATTATTGATTACTATTGTCATTGTGCGTGTTAATCTGTTACCATTCAATATTGATCAGCTCATTGGATCATCAAGTGGTGAACTAACTGCAATCATACACTGGCATAATATTGGGCCTATTATTGTCAATGCTATCTACATATTTGGTATAGAAAAAATGCCTATATTGATTACTAGTATTACCTGCATTGCTGCAGTACTAGTCAGTCACAATCTTTTCAATAATTATCTTGATACTACTCCTGTGAATACTGTTAATCCAGTCAAACTGATAGTTAGAGTATTGTGTTATGCCAGGAAGCACAAGTATCCTGAGAATCGTAGTGCTCTGACCTACTGGGAGGAAGAGGCTCCTTCAAGACTAGACCTGGGTAAGGATAAATATGGTGGGCCATTCATAGAGGAAGAGGTAGAAGATGTCAAGACTGCTCTTAGATTAATTCCACTGATATTTTTCTGTGCTCTGGCACAAGGATTTTATGGAGAGTATGCTGCAGGACCAAGGCATAAACATTATGGATGCACTGGCCCTGATAATGTTCTTGGATTGGTCACTCCTGTAACATATATTCTCATCATTTTCCTCCATCAGTTTCTCATATATCCTTGTTTTCATAAGTACATTCCTAGTATGCTGAAAAGAATAGGAATTGGTCTGGTACTGATAGTTCTCCTCAATATTGTTTACACTGGTCTAGCAGTCATTGGTAATTATCATTTTGGACACATTTTTCAGTGCTTTACTTCTTTTGATGAGCATTCATCCCTTATCCATCACAAATGGATACTCTTTACCAATGTTTTTGATGCAGTTATTTGGTATATCTTCAATGTTGTACTGGTTGAATTTACACTTGCACAGTGTCCTAAATCAATGAGAGGAAGTGTAATAGGATTGTGGTTCTGCCTCTGGAATTTAAGATCCTACATTCAATTTATTTCATTCCTGCCATTTCTTTGTTACATGGGCACAGAGGTTCCATTGGGTCGTGGCTTTTACTACCTTCTTACACAGGCCATTGTGTGTTTATTTCTATTTTTTATTTATGCATTCCTTGCTAAAAGGTACAAGTTACGTGTGAGAGAGGTTGAAATTAACTTTCATCAAATTGCTGAGAACCACACCATTAACAATATTGAACAAGAAGAAGAATATTGGAGGAGGAATGCAATAGAATTCTCCAGCCAGTCAACTGATACTAATGCTTTTCTGTTACTTAACTAATTGCTCAAGCTTTCTTAATGATTTTTGCAGTTGCATAGTGTTTGTATTTTCCATTGTAGCTTCTTGTTTTCATTTTATAGATCTAGTATATGTTTTTTTCTAAAAGCTGTCAGTCTAAAATAAAACATCCAGTATAGTCAATGAAATTGTCACTGATGCTGATATCCTCATGATACTGTTTCATTGTAATGTAAGCTTAACATGTTGACTAGCAATGTATTCTCTTACTGTATTCTTCTAATCCTCATGATAGCTGTATTCTTTCAGTTAGGAAATGAAGTGTATCACTGATACAATAATAAGTCAGTACTCAGTGTAAGGTTTTGCTGTTTATTGCTCTCTCTTTCCTCACTTTTAATCACTAGTTATGTCTGATAGTGTTCCTCTATTAAGCTCATCATCAGTTACTAGTAGAAGAAGATGTTCCTCTTGTCCTTCCTCTTATCGTTTCCAGTTCATACACTCTAAGAGAGCACTACTGGTACTATTCTGGGACCTCATGATATCAATTAGCCAGGATTTAGTTATAATTTTTGCTATTTTGGCCATTAGGTATTTTTATATTATAACAGTGATATTCTGTCTTGTTTACTTTCTTGCTGGATATTTTGGCGATTTCATTGTGAGCAGATATAAAATTGTTCTGGTTGGGTCATATATTGCATTTATTGTACTAATTCTCTTTATTATTATCTTCATGCTTCTACCATCGTATACATACCTACTGCTGGTGTTGTGCATATTATTTTTTATTAACATTACCATTGTACGTGTTAATATATTACCATTCAATATTGATCAGCTCATTGGATCATCAAGTGGTGAACTAACTGCTGTACTACACTGGCATAACATGGGGCCTGCTATTGTTAATATTATTACCATACATCATATAAAAATAATATATCTATTAGTAGCTAGTGTTTTCTGTGTTGCTGCAGTACTAGTCAGTCACAGTCTCTTCAATCATTATCTTGATACTACTCCTGTGAATACAGTTAATCCAGTCAAACTGATAGTTAGAGTATTGTGTTATGCCAGGAAGCACAAGTATCCTGAGAATCGTAGTGCTCTGACCTACTGGGAGGAAGAGGCTCCTTCAAGACTAGACCTGGGTAAGAATAAATATGGTGGACCATTCACAGAGGAAGAGGTAGAAGATGTGAAGACTGTTCTTAGACTAATACCTCTAGTAGTTGTTTGTACCGTGGCATCAGGATTATTTAATGAATATACTTTAGGACTAAGGGTTGAAGGATATGGATGCACTGGCTCAGATGAATCATCACTTTCTGTAACATATATTTTTATCATTTTCCTCCATCAGTTTCTCATATATCCTAGCTTGTTTTCATAAGTACATTCCTAGTATGCTGAAAAAAATAGGAATGGGTCTGGTACTAATACTTGGTCTTAATATTTTCTACACTGGTCTAGCAGTCATTGGTAATTATCATTTTGGACAAATGTTTCATTGCTTTACTTCTTATGATGATAATTCATTTCATATTCACCATCAATGGGTTGTATTTAGTTCTATTTTTGATGGAGTTGTTTGGTATATTTATAGTGTTGTACTTGTCGAATTTATACTTGCACAGTGTCCTAAATCAATGAGAGGAAGTGTAATAGGATTGTGGTTCTGCCTCTGGAGTTTGAGATGGCTCATTCAATTTACTATCTTTTATCCATTTCATCATTTCATGAGTCCTGAGACTTCATTGGGTCGTGGAACCTTCTTTCTTTTTACACTGACCATTTTGACCTTAATAATTTTACTTATTTATATATTCCTTGCTAAACGATACAAGTTACATGTGAGAGAGGTTGTAATTAACATTCATCAAATTGCTGAGAACCATACCATTAACAATATTGAACAAGAAGAAGAATGGAGGAGGAATGCAAGTGAATCATCAAGTGACATAATAATAATATCTGAATATTAAGAACTGGGGCACTACACTACACTACAGCAGCATATTATTTGCTGTTTGTAATTATGATAATATAGACAGTTTGTGTGTCTAGTCTTTTGCTTCCTTTTTTATAGTAAATTTTTTACATCCAGTCAACAAAATTGTTATACTAATTCTCATGATAATCTCCATAGCTTAAGTGAAACAATTCATTCAGTGGTTGACTAACAATGTATTCTCTTACTGTATCATTCTAATTCTCATGGTAGCTTTAGTCTTTCAGTTATAAATAAAATATTGATTAGCCACTTTCTAAGGTAACTATTATTTTGGCTTATGATTGTGTTATTACTAAATTTGAAGTAGCTTTTTTAATTGGTATGTTTCCTAGTCTCGCAGCCAGACCATTTCCCAGTCTACAGTAATTGGGGTGTACCGTTTAAATTTGGTGATAATATCAGAAAATTAAGAACTGGAACATAACAATCAAGTGTTTAGTATATGGCTGAATGAGTTGATCAATATTTGCAGTTATTTTTCATAGTTACAACATCGTTACAAGAACACGTGGAAACACGTGACCTATCTACCATTGGTGGGGCGTGGCATTAGACATGGACTCTTTATTGAATAATGCAGAGAATTATATTCGTATTCTCAAAATATGTAGAACCAGTCAGGTCTCTGGGTGGAAACAGAGTGATCTTGAAAGAGCTATAAATTGGAGCAAGCTGTTTGGAAAGGTCTGCAATACTGCCTTCACTGTTTTACTTCATTATATTTCTTATTTTTATTCTAATGAAAATTAACAAATTAGTATTACCATAATTAATTGTCTTATTATTTCTAGGCATATGATAAGTTACTTTTAGCAAAACCAAAAATACAGCTGGAATTTAACGATAAATTTAATCAAAGATTTTTAGTATCTACAAGGAAATCGGGTACAGCAGATGCTTCTTTTCAGCAGATGTTTGGCATTGAAACTTTATCTCTTGAGTTTCTTGGAACTAGGAGCTATGATTACTTAATAAAGGTTTAGAATTAATTGGTATTTTTATGTTTTTTTTTTTGCTATAGGCACTTGTAGAGAATCCAGCACTCTGTGAAGCTGAAGTTATGAAAGTCCCTGACCTTGCATGTCATTACTCTGAGGTTAGGAGAGAATTCTTAATATGTATACACATTGTTTGAAAGTTTTGAACTGATGGTGATTAAAATTGGATTTTTTACAATTTTTTAAAGTTGCTCCAAAATCGGATAAAATTCTTTGTATGGCCAAATTTCGCCAAAGTTGAAAAGAAGAGAATTCTTTATTTTTTAATTTTTCCTGGTACACATGCATGTTCTCATTTAGAAAGTTTGAACTAATTTTGATTAAAATTGGATTTTTTTGCAAATTTTTTAAGTTGCTTCAAAATAGGGCAAAATTCCCTGTACTATAGTGCATAAAATTTCAACAAAAATTGCAAAGATGAAATTCTTCAATTTTCATTGCTATTTTGTTAGTTCAAAAGGTCGCTATCTCAAAATCTGGAAATGCTCCAGAGCCTTAAGGATATATCATCAGCCATCAAAGAAAGTGCTCCGCATGTTCCCTTTCTCTTTGGTAATTTAAACCATGATCATAGATCTACTGTTCTATCACTTTCCATAACATTATAGGTGAGAGTCTAATTGTTGCTACTGCTTTTATGGAAGAATTCAGATCATTGAGGAAAACTTTAGCTCATTCAAGAAGCAATGCACAGTATGTAAGACATTGAAGCCACTGTTTTATTGTGCTCAATGTAGAGATATAGCTACAGTAATGAAGCAGAGGTTTGACTCTATTACTGATGAAGGAGGAATGGTAAGCAGCACTGAGCACTTGCATGCTGAACTACTTATAGTAATAAACTTCCATGGGACTAAGAGCCTTTGCTTAACTCAGTTTTTACAAAGCTAAAGTCCATGCCTTTCATGTAATATCATGATTATGGAGCTCTTTTTGCAAAATCAGTGAAGGCTGTTGCCCTTATATATTTCTGGGTACATGCATATTAATACTAGCTCTGATACTTTTGTTTATTCCTCTTTTCTTTTCTCTATAGGAGTCCATTTTGATTTGTTTAGCTTTGCATGATAATGGTGAGGGCATGCAGGGGCATGATTCTACATTAACAAAAGACATTCATGAGGATATTATTCACTGGCTATCGGGACACTTTGAAAAGGACCTCACCTGCTCCTTTATCAATAAATTCTTCTCCCTCTCGCCTCAAACTCTAGCATACACTGCAGATAAATCACTAATGTTCAAAGAGACTTACTTGAGTCAACTGATCTTGATTACTGACCTGATCTCAATATCAAGTGCTAATAATGGACCCAAAGAAGATGAAATCATTAGTCACTGGTTATCATTAACTAATATCAGTGTATCTGTTCGAGATTCCATCATGTGTACTGTTGAGAAGAAGGTATCAGGAAAGAACACAGGCAGCAGTATATGGCATAGACTATTGGATACTATATGCAAAATAGCTGGTTTCCAATGAAGTTTGTGAGTTTTTTAAATGATGACTTTAAAGCAAAATTATAATCATCAATCATCAAAATTGAAATTTCTATTGTACAAAGATTATAGTGACAAAAAATAAATAATTGCTATTCTCTTAATGTTGGATTTTTACTGCATGAAATAAATAATAATAGAGTTTATAATTATACTGAAGCAGCACACAGCACAGCCAATACAATAAGGCACAGAATTACTAGAAAAAAAAAATAAACTTAACAATCATAATGACGATACTTGACATCATAAAAAAACAACAGCTGAATAGCAAAAATAGAAGTATTATAATTCTTACCTTGCCTTAGTTTCTTTACTTCAAAATGCCTCATCTCGGCCTCTTGTTCAATTAGAAGTTCTAACAATCTCCTCCGATGAATACTACTCATTGCTACTCCTCCATTCTCTCTCTCCTCTTCCTCCTCCTCCACCTCCTCTATCTCCTCCTCTTGCTCCTGTACAGTTGATAATCTTCTTATCATCCGTCCAACCATCATAGTATAGGAGGGACGCCTTTTTTTAGCATCATTGCTGACTGGCAGACTATTGTCCTTTACTATGCCTACACAAGCAATAAAAATGAGATGAGAGATAGGGAGAATGAAGACTGGCAATGATGCCAACGATTGATATGATGAGTGCCAACAAACTCTAACAGAGCACGGGACATAGATTTGTATTAAAATCAAACAAAATAAGCCTAATAGTGATTCTTTTCAATCATTATTTCAAATATATTTCAAATCTGAAGTGTACCATTTTTGCACATCTTAATGGCCCTTGGTTGCTTGTACAAAAAAGTTCTTCACTTCTTCAGTAGTAGCAAACCAAACTGGCTATATTCTGGACTATCTATTGCTAAAACAGGACATTAATTATATGTCCTTTTATTAGGGACACAACTCTTTAAATGATACTCACTAAATTAAACACTGTGAATATGTCAAAATACACTTGTGGGGCGGCACACACTGGCTTGCTAACATGACAATCAACCACAAAAAAATACGAATATAATAAGAGGACACGCACCTAACTCAACACCCAAAGGTAGCCACTTCCTCAATCCACACCACTGGAAAATGACACTCACCAATACAACGAACGTCGAGAGCTTGACTCCGCCCACATCCACTCGACTGATTAAAAGAAGACAGAGGTACGTGACAATGGCGACAGGTAGGACATTGGACGGAGTGTATTCCGTTAGTCGTGAGTAGAGTTGGGGTAATAGTGACATAATATGTAGTGATACTAATAGGAGACCAAGAGCAGCTGTTGATGAATTACAATAGACAAACAATAGATAGCCAATCCCTCCCATTGTCAGCCACTGGTACGAACAGATGAGGGGGAGGTTACTCTCATTGCCTAGCAACACACCCCCACAGAAAGCTGCTATGACTAGGACCCTAAAATAATCAAAATTTAAAGTAATAATAATAGCATAAAATAATTAAAATATTAATAATACAATTCTCTTATTCACTAATTATATGTTATTACTATCACCACCATCATCTTTGTCATTATTATTATTATTACTCTTTTATTTTAACTTTATTATAACTTTTTTATGCACATGCTTAGCATTTATTGTTTTAACAAATACAGTAATAAAAATTAAAAAAATAATAATAAAATAATAATATTAATACACTAAAAAAAATACCCAACGACGTTTAACTTAAATTATTTAGAATGACCTCAATAAATAATACCAATTAAACCCAATTACCTTAATACTTGAGTCGAAAGAGTGCTACTGCCATCCTCCCACTCGCTAGCCATTCCACTCAACCCATAAACTGCCCAGGCTATAAACAAATGACAACCAAACCCAGCCCCTAACCACGCCCATTCGGATCGATTAGCACACACCAAGGAGGACTTTCTGGAGTCTCTCCGACCGGATAACTTGTCACTGCTAACGAGAGGAGTCCTGTGGTCCTGAGTAAAAGTAATGCAAGTGATGACCAGTCCTAGTGAGGGACCAATGTAGAAAGAGAGGAAGAAGGAGCGAGAAAAGGCTGGGAACCAAAATGACATTATCTGTAGTAAAATGAGAGCTAATAGATGGAAATGGATCTTCCTATACCTGAAGGAAGAAAGGGATAGTAGGAGAAAAAAGATAGAGAGAGAGAGGGGGAGAGAAAGAGAGGGAGGGAGAGAAAGAGAGGGAGGGAGAGAGAGAGAGGGAGGGAGAGAGAATGAGTGACAGAGAGAGAGGGAGGGTAAAGATAAACAGCTGCAAATCAACAGTGGTCATCCCACATACAATTAAACTAACATTAAAACTAATGACCATAAAAAGGAATACAATAATAATCAACTTAAGTATACACTTAAGTACACACAGACTTATCGCATTGATACTACAGTGTTTACACTGTCCTGCATGCTAGAAAACAATGAAGCACCTCAGAGCATGTAAACTACTTATAAATGTGCACAAGCACAATATGTCATTGATGCACATGAATGAAAGTATATACATGTATATACCCTTACAAAATTAATAGTGTGAATTAAAATTCCCATTATTTTTATAATCACACATCAATGCATTGTGCTGGATGCTAGAAAATAATGAAGCAGATCAAAAACAATGAAAAGTGTCCTTGGTGTACACTTTATTCAAATTCACATTAATTATACACAATCACACATTCAGACGTACTAAAACAGAATGTACAATAGAAAAGACAGGCATGCTGCAGCACACCTCATACATGGTAAGTGCTCTATTGTAAATAGAAAATAACAACAAATCAACAAGTTGCTGTCTAGCTTTCCTATTTCCTAAAGCAGCCAAAGGATTCAGTTGTTAAATACCAGGAATAGTGTAACAAGGTATGCTTTGCTAACCTTGTCAACAAATTATGCTATCAAAAATAAGAATTCCAAACATCAGCATGATGCCAATGCTCATAAATAAATTCTACAAAATCACTCATAAAACAAGAGGCTTTATTTACTATAGAAAAGGTGGCATTGTATTTACAACAATAATATACTGTATTGTAGAGCTTGTAAGTTGATTTGTAGAGTTGTAAGAGATCATATTGTAAGTTGATTGTTAAAGAACACGCTAGTAAATAAATTTTACAAAATCACTCATAAAACAAGACTTTATTTACTATAGAAAAAAATGGCATTGTCTTTACAACAATGTAGAGATTGTAAGTTGATTTGTAGATGTAAGAGATCATATTGTAAGTTGATTGTTACAAGAACACGCAATTATGCTTTAATGAGCTATGAGAACTACATATACAACGTACCAACAATAGTAATGATCAATTACTTTTCTCTATCATGTAGCAACAATTGATCTTTTTTGGGTCGATAGAAATTAAATTTTAAGCTTGATAGTGCTACATACATGTACATTATGTTACTACATAATGTATAGTACACATGTCATGACCAGGCCTGGGGTAATAGTAATATGTAATAGTAATTGTAATAGTAACGATTACAGGGCACCAAGTAATAGTAATAGTAATAGTAATAGAATCTTTGGCAACAGGAAGTAATAGTAATAGTAATAGTAATAATGATCAAAGTAATATGTAATCTCAATATTACATAGCTATTACTTGTAGTGTTACACTAATAAGTAACAATAGGAAAATAGCACGTTAGCCAGGAACTATTGCTCGGTACTGAGACTTTTTATCATAAATATAACAAAGCATTCTTAATTAGAAACTATAAAATGGCTTAGATTAACTTCAAAAGTAGATTATTTTTATTAGTAACCTATAAAAATCTATGGCGTATTGTAATAGTAATTGTAATAGTAATATACTTTGTTGTAATAGTAATAGTAATAGATTACTTTGAAAAAAGGCTGTAATAGTAATAGTAATATAATAGTTAAAATTTTCAAGTAATAGTAATAGTAATAGATTACATTTAATTGTAATTGACCCCAGGCCTGGTCATGACATGACTTAATGTTCACACTGTACACTTCAATCTGTCAATATCCTCTATTCCTCTTACTTGTCCAAAATTGATAAATTCCATAACCCACTCATCAGCGATAGGAAACAAGCCACGCCTCCAATCACTCCGCCCACCAGCGGCAAATAAAACCAGTCCGATACCAGTATTAGGATACTAGAGACTCGTAAGAATAGGAGACCAAAGTGACTAAGACATGCTCTCTTAAGAATACTCAGACATGTAAACGATACAGTGAATATTAGTATCAACACGATAAGTGAGAACTGTTGCCATAACGAGAGAGGGGAATTACTATGAAGAAGGCAGGATAATTGTCCGAAACAAATCCACCATAACAACCCTAATTAAAAGGATGCAAATGTAATATTGACACTGGTAATTCGCTACCGTTGAGGATTTCGATGAGAATGACACGTTTGCGACTCCCTTGTCTGGTTGGGGTGGTCTCGTAGTACCCGTGTGTCACTTCATCTTCTAGTTGGTCGAGGCTTTGAAACTGGATGATACTCTGAGCTCTGTGTCTGTGGTGGGCCCTAGTGAACGAGGGGGAAAGAAAATAAAACTTAGGTGTGAAAATCACGTAGCATATATATATAAAGTATACAATATTAATCATATTTTAATAATAGATTGATATGTATATTCGATCAATTGCCGAGATAATCTTACAAGCGTCTTCTCTTAGATTGCACTGGAGTTCTCTCTCCTTCTTGAACAGCATCCATCTCGTCTATCTTTTCCCAGTCTTCTCTTTACTCGAGCTTTGTGACATGCAACCCAATGCATATGAATATTAATGACCTTTAAGTTATAAAATTTATAACTTTTATAATCCAATTAATTAATTGTAATTATTGCAATCCAAATGTGATCAGAATCAGCTCAAACTTACTACACGATATAAGTACATGTATATCAGTAAATTATATTATTTCTTTCTCTCATCAGAAATAAAATTAATTAAATTAAATTAAATAATCGCTTTAATAGCACTAATTATCCTAAGAGTCGATCACCAGATCTGCAGAAGAGGCCGCAAATTGAGAAGATGGCATTACAAGATAGAATGTAATTAGATCTACATTCTCTTTTGGCAAAAAGGTATTCATTTATTATTAATTATTGTACGAGATTTGAAGAGCTTCCTGGTAAAAAGGTCAGCTATAGATAGCTTTATATATGAATCATTTTCTATTTAACTTTTTTGTGTCTCAATGATTATAATTATTAAAAAATGATAGCTACAAAACAATTCACGAAAGAAACTAAAAAACAGCATATAAAAGAGTGTAGCAGCTAACTAAATCAACTAATGATATGAAGCGTTATAGTTACTTGGAGCTATCTACTATTAGTTGTACACATTTTTTGGCACTTGTTTCATTTCTTGTTGATCTGTATATTTTCTCTCACTTTCCTTTTTGCTTCTTTTACGTCGAACAATCACAAGTACCAGGACAATAACAGCAATCAGTGTCACAATGACAAGAGGAATCAATATCCCAACAGTCAATCCAACAGCTAGACCAACATTATCAGCATCATCAACTGTTGTAGTAGGAACTGGAATTATTGGTAATGATAACAAGTGTTTAAAATAAATTTGTGCTCACTATTTTCTTCACAAAAATCTCCAGTCAATCCAGACAGACACGTACATATGTAGCTACCTGCATGATACTGACAATC
>NW_003546419.1:118848-137835 GCF_000090795.2 Amphimedon queenslandica | reverse complement strand
ATTTCCTCTCTGTTCACCAAACAGACAAGAAAGCTAGTTTTATTATCCTTTTCTTGTATTTCAAACTGAACTACACTAGTAATACTCTTTGCTACAAGAGCTGAAAATACAGAAGCTGTTCCATTTTGTGTCTCTATCATCCTTCCTTGCAATGTAAAGGATTCATCATCAGTTTCAATGAGAATGAACTCTCCTTTTCCATTGAATGTGTATTTGTATTGATCAAGAGTTATGATATGAGGATCACCAATGGTCCAAGCTGTATATATTATTCAATTATAATTGATTGTATCATTGTTAACATACCTGGTATTGGAGGGACATATGCAGTGCCATTGTCTGATGGTCGTCTGGTATAATACTTCCCACAATCTTTTTCTGCTCCTTTACAGCAAAAAATATAAGGCAAAATATCTTCCCGATGATGATTTAATAGATTGGTTAGATAGCTTGATGAATCACTGCCAATAGGAGATGCTTTGTCAACAGAGCCACCACTTGTGGGTCCAATGATTAATTGACCATTGGTGTCATAACAACATTCATTACTTGATCCCTCAGTCCTACAAAATTAATAACATGATTCATTGTTTGTAGTCATAAATTCATAACAGCCAATAGGAGGAAATGCACTTTCATGATATGAATAATATTTTTACCTGGTTATTGTTCGTTGATGGTAACATTTGTCAGCATTAGGATGAAGAAATCTCACTAGTTTATTGTTACTGTTTTGTATCAATCCACTATTAACCGTTCTCGCTTGATCAATAGTTGGTGGACAAGGAACCTCTGAACGTACAATTGACAGTAATGCCTCACCAATGGTAGCAGGTTCACTGATTGACCATGCTTTACATTTGCTATAAAATTTTCCTGCATCATTTGCAATCCATATCATATCAGTCCATTGCTTTACTGCACCCTCAGCATAGTCATATGTTACTGGATTTTGCTGATTTCCTACAGCTTCAATAGAAACAATAGCTGGATAGATATTTTGTGCTGACGAATGCGATACAGTTGGTATACTAACAGTATAAGAACCACTATTGTCAATATTGCTGGCTAGTTCATTAACTTGATCAACCGAATTGTTAGTGATGACGTGTAGTTTGATATTAATGCGAAGATTTGCTGTATTAACAGTTCCTGTGCTCTCAGAGAGGCTAGCTGGTATCCATGTTAGTGTAATAGTATCTTGTGCTTGTATTAATAGATCATTAGATATGATATTTACCTTATATCCATTTTCAATAGACTCTAAAAGAGATAACAATATGTAATGAAAACATTACATGCATAAATTACTCAAATTTTACTTACGAGAATAAAATGAGGCTTTGTGTGTATATGCATGTTGCAACTGTACAAATACTCTTCCAGTTACATTCAGTTGAGGAGTGATGCATAAAACTTCGGTAGAACTAATGGGGAAACCCCTCACTTCAGTATTATGAAAGCGACATGTGACTAGCTGATGTTGTTGAACAAATTCAGGAGATGTTAGTATAACTGGGACACCACCAAAAATTTGACCATACCATGGACTCAAATGAAGAGCTCCTAATTTTAATTATAAATGCGAGATACAAATTAAGCACCTTAACACTATTTTAAGACTAACCTGTTGTCAATGCATTCAGTTTCATTCCCATCATAAAAGTATAAGTTTGAGGATTATCTGAAGGATTGTGATAATTGGTTCCATAAGCAATAACACTAAGGCCAGCAGATGGATTACTGTGTTGCAATACGTGAGGATCAAGATCTAAGAATTCATGAATAGTACCGTATCCTACAGTGTTGCCATTTTGATCAATAATAGGATACCAATTCCAGTCATAAGATGTCCCATCAAGCAGTACAAATGAAGTATCAGTGGTAGTAATGTGAACATAATGATTCAAAAAATTTGAGCCATAATATGTACCATTGTCAGGGAAATACTGAACAGTGTTAATATACTGTTCAACTGGAGGGACTATGCTAAGTACTTGAGTGAAAATTGTCGATACATTTTCAATGTTTTCTATGTGGCCTTCAGCACTAAACTGCATTACTAGAATTGGTTTATCTGATTTAATAACACAATAGGCTCTTGGGTCATAAGTTATGTTCCATTCTTCTGAATTCCAATCCCCTGGTGATGACAATGTAATAGTAGCAACTATAGAACCATTGCAAGTCTGGATAACAGTTGTGTCATAAGCTGAAGCAATTATTTTATTGTAATGTTGAACTATTCCATTGGGAAATGGAACGATTAGAAATGTTTCACCCCAAGTTACTGTAGGAGGAATTTGTTCCACAAAATGATCGCACCATCGGCCAGGCCCCCACCACCACCTATATTGTGTTTGTTCAAGCTGCTGAAGGAGTTCATCAGAAATAGTACCACATTCATGTCCACTGATGACAGTCAATGGTTTATTAGAGGTGATGGCAGTGCCAGTCAAATCACCAAATGCTGTTCCAATAAAAAGTGTTTGCATTTGATGCAGTGTAATGGTGTGCACATCACCAGGCTCAACTGATAGCAGTGCACTATTAGGATTTTGTGGATCGGCTGGGACTTCAATAGTTTGAGTAGGTGCAATAGTTATTGTGGTATCATCTTCATTGCCAACTAAAAGAAATGAGCTTTGGCTATCAGTCATAGAAAATCGTGACATAGATCTATCAGCTGACACAACAAAATAATGATACTGCTGTAGTCCAAGATCAATATATGGATAAACCAAGTATGCCTCTTTAAAATCATATTCTGCTGCCATTACGATCACAGATATGGGAGAATCAGAGTGGACATGTATTCCTTTATATCGCTCAGAGTAATTAGCATGGAGTGATCGAAGAACACGCTGTGGTAAGAGAACAGTGGCTGGTTCATCAACAGAAACACTTCCAGTACTATTCCACCCTATATCTGTTTCTATTGTAAAGTCAACAGACTGAGTGGAAAGTGTACTAATAAATATCCGATCTTCATTTATTTCATCCCATTGGTCAACTCTAAACATACCAATATAGAAGTCATATCCATAAGTAGTCCTGTCAACAGATTGACCATCAGAAACTTTATAGCAGAAGAAGCAAACTATTGAGCAATAGATCAATACAACTACTGACAAGCTTCATATGAGTACTCTTACCTAGTAACAAGGTAATGCTAGATGTTGCAGTCATGACGTTTAAAAAGCAGCTAGCGCGCGAGGTAGGACACGGTTGAGTTAATTAGTCTCTTTAGATATTTCTCTGGAGAGCCTCGGGGTTGAATCTCGGGAGCTAGCAATAATGGCAAAGTTCAATTGCATTCCATTGGTAATTGGTATCACGTGATGCAGTAGAGCTACTTAAAATAATGGGTGGGGATTTGTATTATTATTAATAATCATCGAAATTAATTATTATGGCACAATAAAATTAATGGCAGAAGGAACAAGTTCAAGCAAAGACTTGAGAAAATCTTTAAAGGAGCACTTTGGATACTCTGAGTTCAAGACTTCACTTCAAAGAGAAGCTGTAGAGTGTGTTTTTGAAGGTGAGAGAAGGGGCAATAAAATAATAGTATTTATTCCAGTCACAAAAAGGGATATATGTACATAAATTCATGCATGTACATTTATTTTTATAAAGACAAGTATGAAAGTAAAAGAAAAATAATTTTAACCCAAATTTTAAACAGGCATAACTCTAAAATCTTCTGATCTGATGTGTACATTTTTACAATAATATTAATTACAGTAATTACCAAGATTGTAATGATAATAATAATAATAATAATAATAATAATAATAATTCATAGGTAAAAAGGATGTCTTCATTTCTATGCCGACTGGTTCAGGGAAGTCCTTATGCTATCAGCTTCCTGCTTTACTGGCAAAGAAAGGTCTAGCTTTAGTCCTATCTCCTCTCATAGCTCTGATAGAGGACCAGGTATCATCACTACAATCAAAGGGACTTCCTGCCGTCGCTCTCAATTCAAAAACCTCAGCTTCCGATCGCTCCAAGATAGCGTCCCAACTCAAGCTAAAGTCTCCGCCTATAAAACTACTCTATGTCACGCCAGAGATGGTCGCCACGTCTAATTTCCGAGAGACGCTAACGAGGCTTCATCGTAATGGAGGTGTGGTTTTTATAGCGATTGACGAGGCACACTGTGTCTCTGAATGGGGTCATGATTTCAGGCCGGACTACCTAAAGCTAGGAGAGTTGAGGGGTGTGGTCCCGGGCGTTCCGATAATAGCGCTGACAGCTACGGCCACGCCCAGAGTACAGGAGGATGTTGTGCGTAGTTTGAAAATGAGGGAGCCTGTTTCTGTTTTTAAGAGCAGCTGTTTTAGACCCAATCTGTTTTATAATGTTAGGTAGGTCGATTGTGCATGATATTATTATTGATACTGTATGTATATTATTTATGAATATTTTGATAAACAATTAGGTGAGTGGACAATGTACATGTAGATTTGTGTAAATTATTATTACTTTTACTTTAATTTTGAAATTTAAAATTTACCTCCTGTAGTTTTAAGGAAACTCTAAAAGATCCTTTGAAAGATTTGTGTGATTACATCACAGAAGCATTAACTAGCTCAACCACTGAAGTCAGTAAATACATACATATACATGTACATGTAATTCTATTTTATTATTTTACTTCATTAGGGATGTGGTATTATTTATTGTCGTACAAGAGAAGGGTGTGGTGAGCTTGCTGGCCGAATAACGAGCAAAGGGATCCTAGCAAAACCTTACCATGCTGGTAGGTCACATGATAATACATGTACAGTGCCTCTGTAATGTACAGTGTATAGTATAGTATACAGTATAAATGATTTATTGGTGAGAGAAGATCATACAGATTTGGTGAATTTTATATTGGCAATTTTGGGTATGGTTGGATTGAAATAAAATGGCGGATTTACCAGTATTAATTCCTTACCAATCATCTTGTACAGTATAATAATAATAATAATTAAAATTAAAAAAATGATAATGATAATAATAATATTAATGCAGGTCTTAAATCTAATGAAAGGTCACAGGTACAGGAGCAGTGGATGAAAGGGGTTGTCCCTATAATTGTTGCTACAATTAGTTTTGGAATGGGAGTAGACAAAGCAAATGTAAGGTATGTTCGTGTGGAATGCAAGTACAGATTCTGAAAACTGTAAACCTTATAGCGGGAAATTTTAGAAGAAATTAAATTTGGCAAATTTTGGCGTTTGATAGCCATTCGCCAAAATAAAAATCCACCATTTTGAGCCATTACCGTATAGCTGGAAAAGTTTGTGGGAATTATATTTTGCGATTTTGTACCCATATAGCTAATTTTAATGTTTGTGGAATTTAATTTTGCTGGTGTAGGCGTGTACTGTTGATACACCCATTACTTACATGTATAATGCTTTGCGGAATTAAATTGTGCGTTTTTATGATCAACAGCAAAATTAAATTCCAGCAAATATTTCCAGCTATACGGTATGTGCATGCTCAATGGCACGTGGCCACAAATTTGCCAAATTAAAATCCGTGAATCATCAAATTTTAGCAATTCGCCAAATTTAATTCTCTCCAAAATTTCCCACTATACGTTACTGGGTTTCTTGTCCAGCCAAACTTTTGTTCTGTTAATTCACTCTCTGAGCTTAAAAAAACTAAAATTAAATCTGCAAAATTATGGAAACACATTGAGTAGATGAGCGTAGTCCTCTACACTTTTTGATTTTCCCCTTGAAAGTTTGACCCAATGAAAGAGACCCACTATACATGCAGTATATACCATGTAGTGGGAAATTTTGGAGTGAGTAAAATTTGGCAAATTGCTAAATTTTGGTCGATTGGCAGATTTGCGATTTTGTGGCCACGTGCCATTGAGCATGTGTATAATGGCTGAAAATGGCGACATTTTATTTTGGCGAATTGCTATCAAAACGCCAATTTTCCAAATTATTTCCTCTAAAATTCCCTGCTATTACAGTATATACATGTGTACATGTAGTCTGTTACTGATGAATGTGTGTATGAGTTCATGTGGTTTGTGTGTTGGTAGGTTTGTAGTTCACTGGACACTACCTAAAGGTATAGAGGCTTATTACCAAGAGTCTGGTAGAGCTGGGAGAGATGGTTTAAAGGCATACTGTAGGATATATTACTCAAGGTATGAGGGGACCTACAGTCCAGTATACTATATGTACAATGTAGTAAAGCTATGTTTACTAAGTGTGGACTTTGGCCCGATTTTGGAGCAATTTTAAAAATTTGTAAAAAATCTAAATGTGATTGGAATCAGCTCAAACTTTCTACACAACATAAGTACATGTATATGTATCAGGAAAATTTATAAAAATTGAAAATTCTCAACTTTTTAATTTTGACTAAATTTGGCTCGGGACCGTGTACTATAGTACAGGGACTTTAGCCCAATTTTGGAGCAACTTTAAAAATTCGTAAAAAATTCAAATGTGATCGGAATCAGCTCAAACTTTCTTCACAACATAAGTTCATGTATGTGTATCAAGAAAAATTATAAAAATTGAAAATTCTCAACTTTTTAATTTTGGCTAAATTTGGCCTAAATTTGGCCTAAATTTGGCCCATGACCGTGTACTATATATACACATGTAGTACAGGGATTTTAGCCCAATTTTAGAGCAACTTTGAAAATCTGTAAAAAATCCAAATGTGATCAGAATCAGTTCAAACTTTCTACACAACATAAGTTCATGTATGTGTATCAAGAAAAATTATAAAAATTGAAAATTCTCAACTTTTTAATTTTGGCTAAATTTGGCCCATGACCGTTTGATGCTACCTCATTTTTGTTGTTCACCAATAGATTCGATAGAGACCAGTTATTATTTTTACTGCAAAAAGAAATCTCAGAAAAAGAGACAAAGAAAGTTGTTAACATCATTTTGCTCTATCAATCAAACATTGTTATTTATGTCATAGGGTAAGTCACAGTTTAAGTCAGCCAGTCGGAGTAAAGAAGCTACAGAGAAAAGTTTTGAGACCTTAGTTAAGTATTGTGAAGAAGCAAAGTGAGTACTATTCATTGTTATACCACCGGTACATGCACTTGTACCTCACGCCTTTATTAATGATAATCTCAGATCCTAAACTCCGCCCCTTATAGTTGTCGTCACACCGTAATTGCACAATATTTCAAAGACCCAATCCCTGAGGTGAGTCATCTACATGTAATTAAAAAATAAAAGTATATTGTATAGTGGAAAATTTTGGAGGGGATTAAATTTGGTGAATTGGCATTTTGATAGCCATTTGCCAAAATAAAAATCTGCCATTTTCAGCCATTATGCGCATGCTCAATGGCACGTGGCCACAAAGTCGCCAAATTAAATCTGCCAATCACCAAAATGTAGCAATTCATGAAATTTTACTCCCTCCAAAATTTCATGCTCTACAGTACTTACATGTACATGTATTATTAGTGCAAAGACTTGTGTGATGTTTGCAAGATGCCAGCAGCAGTGAAAGATGCTGTCAAGTCCCTCAAACTCTGCTTACCAGCCTCAAGGAAAAAGAAAGGGTTCGTTCGAGGATCTTCTGCAGCTTATTTTGATAGTATGGATGGCTCGCTTTATGAGGGAGGAAGAGGAACTGATGGATAGTAAGGAAGAGAAAGGAGAGATAAAGAAAGAATAAGAAACATTGTATACCGTACAAGATGATTTATTGGTTGGAGTAATATTTGGGGAATTTGCCTACGGAACGAAATTGGTGAATTTTATATTGGCAATTTTGAGCCACGTGCCATTGAGCATGCTCAGATTGAAACAAAATGGAGGTTTTTATATTGGCGATTTCTTCATAGAACCACCAATTGCTAATATTAATTCTTCACCAATAAATCATCTTGTACAGTATACATGTGTACATGTTCATGTAATATACAAGCTAAAGGTGGGTTCTCAATATGACGCATTGCTTTTCATGCGCTAGCGTCATGACCGGAAGTGCTGTATAAACCAATGGGAGTATGCATCAATGCGTCAGAATAGAAATGTTTTCTAATCTGACGCATTGATGCATGCTCCAATTGGTTTATACAGCACTTCCGGTTGTGACAGATGCACGTGCGTCGTATTGAGAATCCACCTTAAAGCTATGATACATGTAGGTAGCTGTTGCTTACAATACTTGTGTACACTTAAGCCATGTTTGTCTATGTGACTCTGTGTTTTTGCTATTTTAGTTAAACAAGTGAATTGTACACAGTCAGTGTATATACATGTACGTGTGTTACACAAACAGTGACAGTGTGTTTTCAATACACATGGTAATGACATTAAATTTGATTAAACTATATGCGTGTACATATACAGCTACATGTACATGTAAATAATGTAATGTACTGTACATGTACAGCTATAAGTTTTTGTTATCTCCAGCATTACCTGTGTTACAGGCGCTGCCTTGCTAGTAAACTTATAGCTGAGTGGTACTGTACATGTACATGTACATGTACATGTACTTGACCCAATGTCTATTGTAGCAGATTGAGAATGCTAGATTAAAAGCATAGCAAGTTTTCCTTACCACCAGCACATGGTGTGATTCATTTTGTTAGGTAACAATATCAGTCCATCTGCCAGAATCTCTTGCCAAATGCTAGAAACAATGTGTAGTCACTACCCTGTATAGTAGTGTAAACTGTGAAGCAATTACTACTTAACTGTATAAACATGTACATGTATATCTTTCTTGTAGCGGGAGCAGTGATGAAGAGTCCGATGAGGATTCCAGCAGTCGGATCAAGCAAATTCAAAAACGAAAAACTCGCGAGTTTTTTGAAGCCGAATTTAGAAAAAGAAGGAGAGAAGTATGTTAAGAAAGACAACTAACCTTTCATTCATTTACTTTGTATAGACGACCAGTCCTGAAGTAGAAGAACTTCCAAGTAATTTTGATGAAATTTAATGCCTTCAGATGTGTCCATGTTATGTGACTTTGTTTTCCACAGGTCCTGATAGTAATATTAGAGATCCTAGTCTAACCAAGAGAGTATCTAAATTGACGATTAAAGTAAGTGGAAAAATAAAGAGGAATTACAGCACCGCTCAGCTATAACTTTACTTTTACACTCCAGCACTACCTGGGTAGGCAAGCTGCACTGTTGTGTACACTATAAATAAAGTTATAGCTGAGCGGTACTGTATGTGCATGTACATGTGAGGGTAGTTACCGTATAGAAGGAAATTTTGGAGGTAGTCAAATTTGGTGAATTTGACATTTTGATAGCCATTCGCCAAAAAACCACCATTTTGAGCCATTATACGCATGCTCAATGGCACGTGACCACAAATTTGTCAAATTAAAACCCGCCAATCACCAAAATTTAGCAATTCACCAAATTTAACTTCCTCCAAAATTTCCTGCTATACAGTATGCTATAGGAAGGAAGAAATTTATTATCTAATACTATGTTTACACTAGCTTTTTTAACTGAGCCAGCCCTGTTTAAAGTGGGCCAGCACAGTTTCATTTGATAGTGTAAACAGTAACCAAACTGAGCTAAAGTGAGCTGGGCCAAACCAGGCTAGCATAGTTAGTACAGCAGGGCCAGCTCAGCCTGGTTCAGCACGGTTTGGCCCACTTCTGTAGTGTAAACGTAGTATACATGTGTATATGCATGTACATGTACATGTACATGTACATTAGTATGATTAGATCGTATGTGATTGTTGTTAGGGGAATTGATATGTTTACCATGTCTAGGTACGCGAACATTGTTACGGTTTACTACTCAAGGCACTTCAAGACAACAGTGACAGCTGTAGCTGTTCCTCTGGGACACCTTCTGTCTTGCTTGCTGGCTCAATCCAGACTAAAGCCAGCTGCATCGAGTATGAGGTTTTTAATAATGCAAAGTCATCCGAAGTGTACAAAATTCAAGTATTAAAAAAGGTTTGCACATAATGCACATGTACATGTATAGTCATTAGGATGCTCCTATTATTCTGACAGACTTCAGGCCCTTTTTGTGTTTTGCATATGATTATGTACACTATACATGTACATGTACATGTATACATATTACACTGTGTACAGCCTACACAGAGCAGCCTATATCTAGAGATTTGCCTGGAGCCCCCCCCCCCCATCTCCAACTAGATTTAGACAATGAGATTATGCAGATGTATAAGTTGGTATAATTTATAATGTGACTGAATTTTTAATTTGCCATTACGTCAGTCTAGACACTGTACAAACTTCATGCCTATTAGTATCAATAGACTTTCAATTTAAAACAACTTGTTAAGTACATAATATACACATTATGTATGTATGTATCATTATTGTATATGATGCAGGTCTCTCTAATTAAGCAAGCGACTAAAAATGGTGAGATTTATACACTTATGAGTAACGAGGTAAGATCTACTATTAAGTTATACTTAAGATGTACATACATGTATGTACATACGACAGGTTAAAAAGAACAGCATTTTCTCGGGCTTTACATCAGCAGCTAGCTTAATAAGAGAACCACCAACTAGCAGTGCTAGTCCCAGTAGTGATCCTATCAGTAAATTTGGTGGATTTCAATCTGCATCACTTCTCATGCCATCAAACTCAAATGCATATAAAACTGGAGGCAATGATGACAAAGACTCTGTAACTGGATCAAAGGAAGTGGAATGCATATTAGTAGAAGATTCATTGGATTCATTGCCATCTACTAGTAAGAGACTGAGTCCAGTGGAGCTCATTTCCATACCAGCAGAAGGAGGAGGACATGATAGTAGACATGATGAGAGTATGAGTCCTACGTGTACTTCAAGAGGAAGATCGATTCTTATAGATAGTCCTAATTCTGGGCTTCCTGTGGAAGAGTTGTCAAACTTGTCTTCAGTCGAAACTTGCTCCATTTTAGACGAGAGACCCCATCCTATATCAGTCATGGAAGACGGTTCATGTGTTATTACTAGTGAATCAAAAAAGTGAAATGTTTAAAAGCTTTGTTTATTTATTTTCACTTTTTTTAGTCGTGCAGTTTCTCCTGACATTGTGACTAAATCGACATCTTCTAAAGACATTGGAAAGGCTCACATTGCATCTTCTGTTGTTAAGATACTCACTCCTCATTACAGGAAAGGAAAGATCACTTCTAAAGTACATGACTCCTCCACACTGTTGCTATTTGCATTTATTGGTACATACATGTATAGGAACTGTTCAAAAAGTTTGCTAAAATCCTTTCTGACGGATTCTATGACAGACAGAAATTTGGTATGCTTATATAAGTATACGGGTAATATTTCCTATAATTATTAATTTTATTTTATCTTGCAGACGAGAGCAAGTGTAAGGAACTAGTGAAGTCTTTCTTTACAAAGCATAGCAAGTGCACTCATGAGAAAGACCTGAAGACTTTGAGTAGATTTTTAACATCAAGTGACATCTGAAATTTTAATTATAATTATTGATCATTATCACTAACTAGAGAATAGCTTATTTCACTACACAACCAATTGTAATTGCCTTAGATCAGGGACTGATATCAGTCTGAATCTGTACCGATACCAGTCCTGAATCATGGTTTTCATGTAATCAGTTATGACACTGTGACAACTGCTAAAATCAAACACGATACAATCATGATAAAATTTGTACTGATTCATGCCAGTATAACAGGTATAATTTGTCAGGGCTGTACCAGTATAGAGTATCCATTATTTTGGGGCAAAAGTGCTGAAACTGCTGATTCAGGCATGATAACGTTTTAAATTTTTGATTGTCAAATTGTCAATATGTCAGCCAAATGGAGGGTAGGCGGACCCCGCCTGACTAAATGGAGGGCTGTGTTGTTGTTAGTCTTGATGACTGTTTTAGTAATATTCTTTAGCTTTCACTCCACAAGGGGAACCTTTTCTTTCCTGGCTTCAAAAGTGGTTCTTATGGACGCGAATGGGTTGGTGCCCGGGGAAAATGTTTCGACCGAGGTTTCGACTCCTAAGTCAGAGCTCGAACCTCATGCCAATCAGGTAAGGGAATAGTTTTAACAAGAAAATTCAATGTAAAATGTATTCTGTTGCATGGTGGTACAGTGAAGTGCTGAGGAAATTGCTCAGTTCAAAAAAAGATATACTACTAGTATATCTATGGTTCAAAAGGGGGTGGGTCGTTTAAGTCAGCAGTTTGTTCTATAGGTTAAAGTTTACAATGTTACAATAGGCTTGATGATGTTATATTGACGCTGGAATAGGATTTGGTTTTATCACAGATACTACTATCTATGGTTCTGTTCTAGCGGAAAGCATGCGTCAAAAGGTCAAATTGCCCACACCTTTGATTAAAAATTGACGGCACCCTGGCCTAACGCCGTATTGTAAACCAGCCTTTACTTATACATGTACATTGTTTTAGTTACTCAATATCTTGTAATACTTCATGTATGAATAGTATTGCCTGTTGTATAGGACTGGAATCTATACCATCCTTCTAACCTGGATCAATTGTGGATAATAATGACAAAGAGAATATTGGTTAGTTCTACATTGTATTTCAGCATGAGAGAGACCCAGAGCGGATTATTGTATATTTCTGTGGTAAAATGTTTTCACAATTTTTGCATTTTTTTGCTCCATCGTAAAACTTAAAGTCGTGAAATAAACTAGCAAAGCAATCAAGCACCATGTTAAAGGTGCTTTGTAGTGTAGTCCCTTCTTTACATTATTTTGCAAAGTTTTTATTTGATTGAAATAATAGAGGTGATTGTTATCAATCACAAATACATTATGTTTATTCATGCTTGTCATAATACAAATCATCAATAATAATTGTGTTTCATTTTCTATAATGAATAGGTCAGACGTTTAGGTTTTCATGACACTAGGAGCTCCTCTTATCCCAGTGTAGTATTCAACTGTATGTATGATGACAGACCAGAACTGCCACACTTGAAGAAATTTTATAGTCTACTAACTTTTAGGAACGGATCTAAGGCATGCATACCATTAGAATACTGGGCACATAACGGAGACTATATGCACACTAGGAACACATATACAGAGATATATTACAATTATATACTACGAACTGAAAGTAGTGTATCCGAGCCACCTTTACAAGGTCAGATCTCCTTTGATCCAGACTGTCACTCGCTATCCAAAACTATCCCAATAAAGGACAATACAACTGATCGGAAATACACTTACGGTGTCTGCCTTCACAAGAGTATATATAATTTAACTGAGCCTGAAATGTTAGTCCATTGGGTTGAGCTCAATTTGGCACTAGGAGTGGAATTTATGACGATATATCTTCAAAACGGGTACATTCCTGAGTCATACTATACACTAATGATACCTTACATTAAGAGAGGAATAGTTGAAGTACTGGACTGGGGTCTAAGACCACCAGTCATTCCTGGATACACTAAATTCTGGGGACAGACTGCAGTCATCACAGAGTGCATATATAGGAACATGTATAGGGTCAAATACTTAGGATTATACGACCTTGATGAATTTATTATCCCTGGAAATCTCAGAACGGTTCCTGAACTGATCAAAAAATTTGAAAAAGAAACACCAGCAGCACTCAACGCAGCATCCTATGGTGCAACCAATGTATTCTATTATAAATCGAATGAGCACTTACCGCGTATGAATGAGTCCTTGTTAGCCTCACAATGTCCAAAAATGAGTGTACCAAGATACTATACTTTTAATATGAGGAACAAACATGTAAGGCCATTTGTTAATAAGATTATCGTGAAACCAAAGGCCGTCATTTCAGTTTGGACTCATTTTGCGTTAAAATGGATGCCTGGCTACACTAAAGAGAAGTACTTTACTTTCGATGATGCACAGCTACGGCATTATCGTGTCCCCGAGAAACCTGGTTTTTTGAAAACTCCCCTCACAGTAAACTCATTTACACTAGATAGGTACTATAATGACACTGTTATGGGAATCATTAGACATGCTTGCAGGAAGAAAAATTAATGATAATAATAAAAATAATTTTATGTGCCAAAATTAATATTTATTTATTATGTCACTTTGTGGTCAATTAGTCATTCACAAGTTAGTGTCACTGTAAATTAGATCAGTTCAGAAAATGCTGCAGGCTATGATTGCTGCACTAATTACCACATTATAGTATCCACTAACGTAATATTTTGTCTCAAAAGATGTAAAGTTCTCCTCTGTCTAGCATAGGCTGTGTAATCTCGCTTGCCAGACCCGAGGGGTCCGCAACTCCAAATAATCCCGTACACCCTTGAAAATAATCTATAATAATCTGTTAATCTTTAAAATCTCCAGTAATCTCTGGAAATCCCAAAAAATCCTTGATAATCTTTAAAAATCTCAAAATTATCTCACATATCTGCTAGTATCCGGAGTTTATTAAAATTAATTAACCTTAACTAATAATTATTAATAGTTATAACGGTTAACTAACTTTAATTAATACATATTAAAAGTTATAAAGTAGTTAATTGATTAATAATCTCACAAAAAATCTCTGATAATCCCAAAAAATTATGGGAAATCTCAAAAAAATTTCTGGTAATCTTCCAAATAATCTCAAATAATCTCTGATAATCTCAAAAATCTGGTTAATCTCTTAATCTCGTACACCTAAAATAGGAGTTGCGGACCCCTCGGCCAGACCCTTTCCGCCTACACCACCTGCTAGCGGGCAGAAGCCTGTAACTAGTTAAGTAAATTAAATCACCCAAATTGGGCCGCGCCTCTATTAAAAACTAGCTAGGTGGGTGTCAGAAAACTATGAAGAAAAAGGAAGCTCTCTTTGTCCTGTTGAGCTTTGCTCTGCTATCTATGATGGCTTTGAGTTACCTCCTTTATGCTAAAGGAAAGAGAGTCATTATCTTCAGAGGCATGGTAAGTTTTGTCATCCTATTGTTGTCAGCTGCGTTCATATTTCATTTTATAGCTTCAAGAAAGACTTGTTAACGAATTAGACCAGGTATGATTGTCATGTAGCTAGCCCAGTAAAATTGTAGAATGAGTTCAAGATGCATAGCTGTTATAAGCCAAGATCATTCTTCAGCTTGCACTGTCCCATCCTATTTAAACTAAATGATTAAACCTTTTGCGTACAAGCATTCATTCAGCTAAATGGCATACTGGGAAAGTCTGATTCACATTGTGATACAATATGTCACTTGTTTACAGTTTAAGCCTGGTTTCCATATAACAGCCTTACAACACTGTTGCAACAATCGTGGAGATAGAAATCAGGTCTATCTCTATGACATTCAGAGTTGTATGTGTACGTATGCTAACCACAGAATCCATACAACAGCCACAACTACCTGTATATGGAAACCAGGCCTAAGACAACTTGATGAAAGTCAGTGGACAGAGTTGAAAATTTTTGCTTACCTAGGCACTTCCAGTACAAGTTATGCACAACAGTATAATGCATACAATTAATTTTTTTGGGTTAGGCTATAGTAACTGATAGATTACTATTAGTCTTTACTCTACCATATCGTACTGTTAAGGCTAAGCAAGTTATGCTAGCATAATATTAGAGCATAATGGGTAAAATTTCTGACCCTATACCCCTGTAGCGCCTACACAAAGCTGGGCGAGGCCAATGATTTAGAGTATTTTATTTTCCAGTGATTCAACGTCTTTGGAAAAACATTTTCAGATTCTGGCATTATTACAATAAAATTTTTATTACAATTATATCTTCATGCATGTAACTTGATAGTTACCCTTTGCCACACGTAGTCGTATGGGCAAAGGTATATGACTTGATTGATATTTGAGTAAAGCTTTAAATATCAGTATAGTAATGAGCATAATTGGATTTATTTCAAAGTGTAATTTATTGGAATGGAATTTGGGACAGTGCCAAAAAGCGTAATAGGCAGAAAGTGAAGCATAATTTGCCTAGCCCTACGTACTGTATTTTTACTCTACCGTTTAGCGGAAAATTTTGGAGGGAAATAAATTTGGTGAATTTGGTGTTTTGATAGCCATTCACTAAAATAAACCAACTATTTTTGAGCCATTATGTGCACGCTCAATGGCACATGGCCACAAATTTGCGAAATTAAAATTTGCCAATCACTTAAACTTATCAATTCGCCAAATTTAAGTCCCTCCGAAATTTCCCGCTATACGGTATGCCCTTTTAGGATCAGCACCTCTTTCATCCATCATCAAGTCTTCAGGATTTATGGGTTACAGTTAACAAGAACATAGTGGTATGATCATTATGTATATCATGGTGTGTGTTTGTATACGCATGGCATTTCCATTGCCACTTGAGCTATCATTTAAAAGCCTTTCTACACTTGCAATGTGGTTTAGAACTAAAAAAATGATTCCACACTATCTTGAGAATCTTGTTATTTTGATTGCATTTCTGATCCAGCTGCCATTGGTTATCTATTGAATGCCATTCAAACCATAAATGGAGGTGGTTTGTGCATAGAAGCCAAATCACATCAGGTGTGGAATCACTGGAACCAGTTTCAAACTGGTTCAATGCCCATTGGAAGTGCTAGTGTAGAAAGGCTTTAATTGTTTTGTCAAAGAGTCAAATTGTATCATCCCATGTCACACTGTTAATTTCTGCTTTTTAAAAAAACTGGTATTTATTTTTTATAATAGGTCAGACGTTTAGGTTTTCATGACACTAGGAACTCCTCTTATCCCAGTGTAGTATTCAACTGTATGTATGATGACAGATCAGAATTGCCACACTTAAGAAAACTGTATAGTCTTCTAACTTTTAGGAACAGATCAACTGCTTGTTATTTACTAGAATACTGGGTAGCTATTGGTGACCTTGGAGCAAGAGAAAGATATCAAGAAATATATTTTAATTACATATTGCGAACTAAAGAAAAGATAACAGAAGCACCAGTTCATGGTCAAATTTCAATCCATTCAAACTGTAGTTTCCTTTCTCGCACAATTCCAATTAAAGACAATACAACGAATAAGAATTACACATATGCAGTCTGCCTTCACAAGAGTATATATAATCTAACTGAGCCTGAAATGTTAGTGCATTGGGTTGAGCTCAATTTGGCACTAGGAGTGGAATTTATGACAATATATCTTCAAAACGGGTACATTCCTGAGTCATACTATACACTAATGATACCTTACATTAAGAGAGGAATAGTTGAAGTACTGGACTGGGGTCTAAGACCACCAGTCATTCCTGGATACACTAAATTCTGGGGACAGACTGCAGTCATCAATGAGTGTCTCTACAGGAACATGTATAGGGTCAAATACTTAGGATTATATGACATAGATGAATTTATTATTCCTCAAAAACTAAAAACCGTTCCAGAACTCATCGAAACTTTTGAGAAAGAAAATCCAAATGCGCTTAAAGCTGTGGCATACATTGCCAGAAATGCATTCTTTTACAAGAGGAAGGAAAGTCTTCCTGAAGTAAAGAGGTTACCTCGCCGTACAATGCTTATGTGTTACAGGATGAGCTTTCTACCAAGATATTATACATTTACAGTTAGGAATCAAGTGACTCACCTTCAACACCAATATCATAAGGTAATTGTGAAGCCTACTGCAGCAATCGGAGTGTGGACTCACTGGGTCAAGAAGTACATGGATGGCTATACTAAAGAGTTTTATTTCTCAACTGAGGATGCTCTCATACATCACTATCGCGTTCCAGACAAGTATCCTTTGACAGATTTTAATGAAAAGGTTTTTATCATGAGCCGGTACTTTAATGAAACGTTTAAGGGAATATCTGAGAATTTATGTAGATATTATTATTTATGAATCATTATTGTATATTATAGGTTGTTAATTTACTACAGTTGTTTTGAGTTGCAATCAACACAATGTTGATGGTGATTACAATTGTGCGTCATTAGATGTATAGGTTATACACCGAGACCGAGGTGTATAACCGTGTTCTACCATGCGTCCAATCAGATTAGATGCATTTCTTGTAGCTAGGATACACAAAAAGTGTAAAAATCCTTACCATCAGCAACCAATTCATTTTAAGTCACGCACTAGAATGGAAAAGCAACTAGGTAGACATGCTCGTCTGTTCTCAAAAGATGCGACAAACAGCCGCCATGATAGCTCTGGAAACGCCTATCTCATCATTTTATGACTGCCCCGCCTACTTCATTAGTGCTATATACCATCTTGTTTCGCAACGGACAACAGCACTGTGCGCCATGCACAACTAAAAAAGCAATATAATGGGTAGAAAATATTCTGAATGACTGGTGCAAGGAAAGAATGAAAGATTTGGAGAAGCTCCAACCAGGCCACTCTTCTTAATGGAGAAATACTGTTTAAAATGTTTGCTGCAGCAACTGGGGAATCGATGGTTACAAACAAACCACTCACTTCGCGGCGTGACTGCTGCTGCTAGGCTATTTCAAGCTGGTGTTGATGAACAATTAATCATGAAAAGAACAGGTCACAGAAGCACGGATGGTGTACAAATTTATAAGCGCATTTCAGATCAACAAAATGCCGGAAGACGTTTCCTCAATAATATTAGGAAGTGGATATTGGTCCGGCAGCCGGACGCCTACTGCGGGGCTATTGGTCCGGCAGTCCCTATATAGTATACTGGGGCTTCGCCCCAGTATACTAATACACGATTTTATATACAGATATCAAGTATAAATACGACAATCAGCAACGTTGCTGCAGCAGGGTTGCGGTGGTGTAGTGGAGAGGCTGGTCTGGATTGCACGGATGGGGTCAGCGGTTCGAATCCTGTCGGGACTATTGACTAAAACTATGCTGAAATGTTTGATTTTTTTTCCTTTTTTTTTAAATCACTTTTTTTACCTTTTTTTAAAAATAAACACTCTCTCGTACATCTTAGCCTCCGGGGTCGTAGGGTTGGGATTGGGGTTTAGTGTTTAGTTTTTAGAGCACCCTCTCGTACATCTTAGCCTCCGGGGTCGTAGGGTTGGGATTGGGGTTTAGTGTTTAGTTTTTAGAGCACCCTCTC
>NW_003546419.1:104878-118838 GCF_000090795.2 Amphimedon queenslandica | reverse complement strand
ACAACTGAAAAATGAATAAAAGCATGCATATATATATATATAAGAAAGGATTCATGATGCCATTAGTTAAGTTACTTATAGGAAGAACATTGTACACATATGAATAAGCTTAACAAAAGAAGAAAAAGAATAATCAGTAATAATGATAATAATAATAATAGTAATATTAGAAATAACTGTAATCATAATACCTTATAAATAATAATAGGAATGAATACCAAAATAATAGATCAATATATAACATGCACAATTTATAACAGTTTAATTTAATAATTGTCATTCATATTCTGCTTATTCACTGTAAGTTACCATGGTAATTCCTCTTTGAAGATATTGATTGAAGATATATAGGCTTGCACCAAATAATATAGCAAAATCATTATAATGGTGTCACTGAACTCCTATTAAAAATAAAAAATAGAATTCAAGTGATAAAGTTACATTTTCGTTAAAATGACCTTATTTGTTCATCCTAGCATAGCTAATACGTATATAAATTTATTGTTCAAGTGTAAAAGTTTTTTATAGATGAATATCCATGAATGATGGTCCTTACATAGATATTTATGGTCCTTATCGGGTCCGCATCGGCCCGTCCGTCCGTCCCTTTCGGGTCCGTGCGCATCCGTCCGTCCGTCCGCTTTTGAGACCCTACCATCCACTTCCTACAAACAAACCACTCACTTCGCGGCGTGACTGCTGCTGCTAGACTATTTCAAGCTGGTGTTGATGAACAATTAATCATGAAAAGAACAGGTCACAGAAGCACGGATGGTGTACAAATTTATAAGCGCATTTCAGATCAACAAAATGCCGGAAGACGTTTCCTCAATAATATTATTATTACAAACAAAAACAGCAGTAGCTAGTGACGATATACCAATTCACCTCATCCTCCAAAAGCACAAAACGTATCTCTAGATGAAGACAGACACTTCAGCTTTAATAACTGCACAAACATACACATAACAATTCAAAAATAACTTACTATTATTGGCTTTATTGCTGTCATCATTTTTATTCCTAAAATTTCCCAAACTTTGGCAGAAGTACCCCGGTATCTAAATAATTTCCCAGAGGTTTCTAAATATTTTCCCGGGGTATTATAAGTGATTTAGACACCTCATATAATGCAATCTGATTGGTCAATTCAAAACAAGCATGGTAGAACTATGTGTTAATTGGAATTGGGGGTGTGATGAGCTAGGAGGAGGAGGTAGGCTAGGTCCGGCCCTCCTGGCGAAGATGTCAGCTGAGAAGAAGCGGCTCGCCTTCTTTATACTGTCCTCAGCAGCCTTTGCGCTTCTGATACTGCTGTCTTATATGCTTTATAACAGTACAGAGAGGGTAGTTATGGTAAGAGCTTGTTCGCTAGTCTTTATAATCACAAGATTTAGTAAAATCTATACTTTTCATTTTTAAAATGCAGGATTCTTTACAGAATAAGATACAGATCCCTTTCCAAAGACATATTATGCTGCCGGTATTTTTCCAAGGCCAATTCGCCCAAAAAACAGCTATTCAGGTATCTTTAATAATGATAGTCTGGCTAGCTTGCCACCAGACTGCGGTAGGACAACTCACACCGAACCAGTCATAGATTGGATTTGAGTGTCTACTAACTAGTGTATACATGTAATCTCAAGGTAGGGCCATACATACCCAAAAAAGTGTGCTGTGTTTAATATTTTGACTCCATATTAAAATTGAAGCTTTAATTCAGTGTTGGTGTGGGCATAGATTAATATTAGAGTAAATGAAAGGGATTGGAAACGGGGGCGTAGGCTGGTTGATGTTGCTATTGGTTACCGGCCCAATACCTGGTTGATTTCCCATCTCCTCCATTAGTGAGGCTGTACTGCAAGGACTTCGAAGGATATTTATGGAGATCCAAGAGGACGCTTACTTATGATATACCTACCGTTCCATATAGAAAGTGTTGGACTACCTGCAGCAAGGTTTTTACTTCTACAACGCTATTTTGCAACGAGTTATAGGTACAACAAAATTTTTTCACTTTTCACCCTTTTTCTGTTGTAACAAACTCATGCTTCATGGATTCTAACCCTAACTAGTATCATTCGATATGCAAATGGAAACTCTTTCATATGATTATAAAGATATTGCATTTTACTTTAGCTTGTTTTCAAAAAAGGGATTATAATGACAAAAAATACATTTTATGGTTTTAAAAGTGCCATTACATTAATATGGTAAAATTATCCGCACAATAGAAAACAGAATTATAAAGAGGAAACATTAGGCTTCTTGATGCATTAATTTCACTTGCATAGGAACACTTGTTTGCGAGATATTGCTCCTAAAAGAAAGAAAATCAAGGGTAAAATGTGACAAAAAATTTCAACGAGCCTCTGTCAGCCTAGCAGCAATACAAATGAATGGAGGTTGGGCTACGCCCACGCTTCCATTTCCAATCCCTTTCATTTACTCTAATATCTATGGTGTGGGTGTAAATTAAAACTTTTATTATTATTATTATTATTATTATTTGTAAAGTTTATGCAAGCTGTCCATACCATAGGAACTTTTTATAAATTTTGTGGATTTTGCAAATTTTTCCTGAAAACGCAAATATTGTGGCCTCGAATAATAATAGGGGTATGTGGTAATGTGGGAGTTTTTATCATAGGATGGCCTTTTTGAACCATTTTCAGCTATTATTGGATGTCAGCTAATAGGCTTGATGTTTTTTGGCAATTTCCAAACTATACTGGTCCTTTGTGAAGTGATGTACCCCAAGGAGCAATTGTGTCAGCTAAAAAGGTGTTAGGGAAATTTGCGAAATTTACTTTCGCAAAAAAGGGAACTCAAAATCTGTAGCCCTCGAGAAAAGAGCGCCCTACTGTATATTTTCATTTACAAAACTGCCTATTGTACTGAATTACAAATATGATACAAGGCCAGCGTAATGTCATGAGTAATTTAACCTTTGGATGCATGCATGCCTTGCACTAAAATAGAACCAAATCCTATTCCAGCATCAATATAACATCAGAACTAGCGTAAACCAGAAATTGCAAGAATACAACAAGAGTTGTAGGGTTAGGTAGCTGTTGCTTCTTTATAAGTGCATGCAGCTCAAGTTTTCAATTTCAATTTTCAGTCTTTGTTGCTATCGTACTCCTAGTCTCCTATAACTGCTACTGTTTTTTTCAAGTGTGTTGTGTCCAGGGGCGTCCCCAGGGGGGCTAAAAGGGGCTTGAGCACCCCCCCTCATGGCTGGGATCAGAAAATTTTTTAAGCACTGGTGTCTCATATCACTGCTAAGCGTCTTAAGAAAGTTATATAACACACTTGACAATCATTTCAGCTTTAATTCCAGCATTTTCCAGTGCTTTAAAGGGCAATAGAAAGCGCCAGCATGCCTGAAATTACCGTGACCCCACTTAATATTGGTGAATAATCTTTGAAAACAGTGGAAAACAATATTTTAGCACTGTAAAAGGGGTGCGGCTAAAATCGCAGTGGACTTTGCATGCCATTAGCACCCTCCTCTTTCAATTCCTGGGTACACCTCTGGTGTCTATTGCATTTGCATTCATGATTGTGTACTTGTACTTGTATTGTCAAAAAACAGATCAGATATGTACTTGTATCACTTAGCAAATTTTTGTGTATGTACATTTACTTATTGCTTCCCAAATTTGTATATATTTTGGTAATTTTTAAATTTATTTTTCATGTATCCTGTGCTTAAAATGTTGAATTATTGGAAGGCCAATGTCTTTGTCACGTTTCTTATTGTTTTATCATCTGCTATTGCTATGAAAATGTTCTTATGTTAACTATGACATTATAAGACATCATTGTTGCAGTTAACTTTGGTATGCCATTGGATTTATAGGAGAACCCAATTCTTAGGGTTCCCAAGGGCTGAGAGACCCAAGAACTGAGATCCTGAAGTGGCACTGGGCTGTGAAAATTTTATCCCTCTCCCACATTCCTATAGAAGTTATTCCAGTTCTTCTTATCCTAAACTGGGACATAGTATACGTTAGTAATACATAATACTTACTATGCCAAATGCCAATAGTAGTTTAGCATAAATGTGTACTCCTTTGGATGTATATGCATACCAGGGTTGGGGTCAATTACTGGCAATAAGATTATTTTTTTATTTCCCCATCCCAGATGCATACAAACTGCACAAACAACAGGCTATTATACTATATCCCTGTTGAGTTTGGAACAAGAAAAACTGGAATAACTTTTATAGGAATGGGAGATAAGGATAAAACTTTCACAGCTTCCTAGTCGCCAAAGTCTATCAAAATCTGTGAAATCTTGGGTCTCTAGCAATTGGAAACCCTGAGAATCAGGTTCTCCTCATTTTGTCTTTTTGTGACATAGCTACATTTTTCAAATTCTATGCAGTTGCTTCTACTTCTGTCCCAAACTCAGTTGATATTCAACTGAGTAAACATTCATCAGCAAACCATTGTTAATTCACCTGCTGCATGACACTATCATTAATGCAGGATCATTTATATTTATATTATGTTCATTATAGGATTCCTTTCTTTTTCATCCTTCAGAGGACCTCAGCAATCTGTGGGTAAAAGTGAACGATAAGATTTTGGTAAGTAATCACAATAGCACAGCAAATATGGTAGAAAATTATAATCAAATCTGCTGTATCGACACTCTAAAATAAGGACACCTCATTTGGGTCCTAAGGTATCCATAATTCCAAAATAAACTGGTTTCTTTTTTATTATTGGCAAAATTTGGCCAAAGTCCCTGCATGGACTTTTGTCAAATTTTTGAGCAATTTACAATTTTAAAAAATCTAAATTTGATCTAAGTTTGGCATGTACAGGTTGTACATGTACAGGGACTTTGACCTGATTTTTGAGTAACTTTGAAAATTCACAAAAGATCCAATTTTGATCAGAATCAGCTCAAACTTTTTGACACAGCATAAGTATCAAAAAATGGACGTTTCTCTCCTTTTTATTTTTGGTTAAGTTTGGCCAAAGTAGGATCTTTGGCCTAATATGAAATTGAATAGATTTAAATTAAAGTCTAGGATTAGTAATTGTGTGAATATATTAATTACATGTACCAATACTGTTATTGTTCAGATTACAATTGCTACACTAACATTAAATTAATTGAAACCTATTTCTACTTTCTACAGAACATACCGGTAAGTAGATGTGTAGATTTAATCTATTGCATTTATTTTTAGATGAGACGTTTAGGTTTTCATGACACTAGGAACTCCTCTTATCCCAGTGTAGTATTCAACTGTATGTATGATGACAGACCTGAACTGCCACACTTAAGAAAACTGTATAGTCTTCTAACTTTTACAAATGGATTAGCTGCTTGTTATCCACTAGAATACTGGGCATCCTGTGGTGGTCATCCAGCAGCCAGGAACAGGTCTGTAGAAATATATTACAATTATATACTACGAACTGAGAGTAGTATACCCGAGCCACCTCTACATGGTCAGATCTCCTTTGATCCAGAGTGTCGCTCGCTATCCAAAACTATCCCAATAAAGGACAATACAACGAATAAGAATTACACATATGCAGTCTGCCTTCACAAGAGTATATATAATCTAACTGAGCCTGAAATGTTAGTCCATTGGGTTGAGCTCAATTTGGCACTAGGAGTGGAATTTATGACAATATATCTTCAAAACGGGTACATTCCTGAGTCATACTATAAACTAATGATACCTTACATTAAGAGAGGAATAGTTGAAGTACTGGACTGGGGTCTAAGACCACCAGTCATTCCTGGATACACTAAATTCTGGGGACAGACTGCAGTCATTAATGAGTGTCTCTACAGGAACATGTATAGGGTCAAATACTTAGGATTATACGACATAGATGAATTTATTATTCCTCAAAAACTAAAAACCATTCCAGAACTTCTTAAAGAAGTTGAAGCAAATTCCATTGAAGCTACTGCATCATCTTCCTATGTAGCCAGAAACGTTTTCTATTATGACAGACAAAAAGCACTTCCTGAACTTAAACAACAATATGCCAATGACACTATTGCCCAGTGCCCTGGAATGAAACTACCAAGATATTATACATTCACTGTCAGAAATGATTTTGATCATCTCCAACATCGCTATAACAAGATCATCATCAAGACAGCTGCAGTTATTGCAGTCTGGACGCACTGGACTCGAAAATGGATGAACGGATATACAGGAGAGTACCATTTGTCCACAGACGATGCTCTTGTTCAGCATTACAGGATACCTGATAAGTATCCGCTGACAAACTTTAATGTGACGACATTTAGCATGAGTCGATACTTCAATGAGACCCTCAAAGGGATAATAAGAAATATTTGCACTTTATAGTATTATTTTTTTTAATATTAATATTGCAGACTGAATTGTTCCCTTGCACCCATCAAACCGCCATAAAATTGCATTCAGTTTTCACGGTCCAACTCTAAAATATACTAGTACAACAATTTTAAAAGACTCACATAAAAACTTTAACCTAAAAGTATTTAATGCTTGAAACTAGAGCCATATATAAGCTTCAGTCATGCCTCTGACAACTATTATCATAAGGTAATTGTGAAGCCTACTCCAGCAATGGGAGTGCAGACTCACTGAGTCAAGAAGTACATGGATGGCTACACTAAAAAGTTTTATTTCTCGACTGAGGATGCTCTCATACATCACTATCGCGTTCCAGACATGTAGACTATCCTTTGACAAACTTACTGAAAAGACTTTAATATCATGAGCCACTATTTAGTGAAACGCCATAATTATAGCTAAGAATTTATGTCGATAATATAATTTATGAATCACATTATGGGCTATTCAACCAACAGTGTTATGTTCATTATAAAAATTATGCGGTCACGTGTGTAAATCGGGTGTAAACATAGCTTTAGCCATAGATCTTTAGCAGGGAGCTAACTGAGATGTCAACAGGGAAGAAGCAGCTTGCCTTCTTTATATTGTTCTCAGCAGTCTTTGCACTTCTGATACTGCTGTCCTATAAGCTCTGTAACAGTACAGAGATGGTACCTATGGTAAGACCTTGTTCACTAGTCGTTATATATAGACTATATATAATCACAAGATTTTAGTAAAATTCATATAATTTTTTTTATGCAGGACTTTTTACAAGAAAAAAATGCAGATGTCTTTCCAAAGACATATGTTGCCGGTGTCTTTCCGAGGCAAAGTCACCAAAAGACCAGCTACTCAGGATCAGGTATGACAATATAGATACAGTATCTATGGGAGGCCGTGTGGGATGACACATAGATTTAATACACAAACCTGTGTATTAAATCTATGGATGACATGAGATCCCATGATCAGTACTCACTATAAGTGAATCATTTGCGGTAACCACCCACGATTAAAATTACTGATGGTTGCAGATCAAAGCCCAATTATCACAATTCATTTGAGCATTTGTGTCTATAATGTCAAGACCACGGGCCATTTCAGTATTCTTACTAGAGTCTATGTATCATATAATACCACCCTAAATAATTATCCACTCTTGATAATACCAAGGCACAAACATGCCCAAAAGAAATCTCTGTGGTATTGTTGTAATTAAATTCAGTTTTGTGTGGGTGTAAATTAGCCATAATAATATTTTTTACCAACTGACATATTTTCATTTACAAAACTGCCTAGTGTACATGTACGTACATTGTATGTTTGTTGCCTGAATCATTCAGTGAAGTCAATTTATAATCAAAAGCATGACTGATGTGACCTTTTGATGCATGCTTTGCACTAATATGGAACCAAATCATATTCCAGCATCAATGTATATGTCAGGACTAGTGTAAACCAGAGACTAAGTGCAGCTCAAATTTCCAATTTCACTTTTCAGTCTTTGTTGCTGTTATACTCCTAGTCTCCTATAACTGCTACTGTTGTTTCAAGTGTGTTGTGTCTACCCATTTATATTCCTTGTTCTATTTTCATAACAACAATGTGATTGTACCTCAGAACAGTTGAATTTATTTTGCAATTTAAAAAGATTGCCTGGCATAATTTTGTACTCATGTTGTAAATCAATTTAAAATGACGTGTTCTGCATTGCTGTGTAAACCCAGCCATAAAAGTTATAGACAGTAAGAGCTGAATTCATTGCAATGGTCAAAATGTAAACCACTGACTTGTGTCTCATTAAAAATTGACAGTTTACATGCACCTGCATCACAACTATCTGTAAGCAATCTTCAATGTGGTCATATTATGTTCATTATAGGATTGCTTTCTTCTTTATCCTTCAGAAGACCTTAGCAATCTGTGGGTAAATCTGAACAATAAGATTGTGGTAAGTAATCACAGTATATTACAGCAAAAATTACAATCAAACATGCTGTATTGACTCTCTAAAATAAGGACACCTCATTTGGATCCCAAGTACCTCAAAATTCCAAAATTGACTGTATTGTGAAATTTTTATTTTATTAACATCAGGAGTAGTGAATAAGTGATTGAGATCCAAAAGCATCATAATTATAATGATACCAATTCAATATCAGAAAAATTATAAAAATGGAGAATTCTCTCCTTTTCATTTTCGGTTAAATTTGGCCAGAGTAGTCGGGATCTTTAAATTAAAGTCTATTAGGATTGGTAAATTGTATGAATGTGTTAGTAACATGTACCAATGCTATTATTGTTCAGATTACAATTGATGTACTATTTTTTGAAATCCAATTTTCAGCTTTAACTTTCTACACAAAATAAGTAGATGTATATTTTTATTGCTTTTATTTTTAGATGAGACGTTTAGGTTTTCATGACACTAGGAACTCCTCTTATCCCAGTGTAGTATTCAACTGTATGTATGATGACAGATCAGAATTGCCACACTTAAGAAAACTGTATAGTCTTCTAACTTTTAGGAACAGATCAACTGCTTGTTATCCACTAGAATACTGGGCATCCTGTGGTGGTCATCCAGCAGCCAGGAACAGATCTTTAGAAATATATTAAAATTATATACTACGAACTGAGAGTAGTGTACCCGAGCCACCTTTACATGATCAGATCTCCTTTGATCCAGACTGTCACTCGCTATCCAAAACTATCCCAATAAAGGACAATACAACTGATCGGAAATACACTTACGGTGTCTGCCTTCACAAGAGTATATATAATTTAACTAAGCCTGAAATGTTAGTCCATTGGGTTGAGCTCAATTTGGCACTAGGAGTGGAATTTATGACAATATATCTTCAAAACGGGTTCATTCCCGAGTCATACTATACACTAATGATACCTTACATTAAGAGAGGAATAGTTGAAGTACTGGACTGGGGTCTAAGACCACCAGTCAAAATTCTGGGGGCAGACTGCAGTCATCAATGAGTGTCTCTACAGGAACATGTATAGGGTCAAATACTTAGGATTATACGACATAGATGAATTTATTATCCCTCAAAAACTAAAAACTGTTCCAGAACTTCTTAAAGAAGTTGAAGCAAATTCCACAAAAGCTACTGCATCATCTTCCTATGTAGCCAGGAACGTTTTCTATTATGACAGACAAAAAGCACTTCCTGAACTGAAACAACGATATGCCAATGACACTATCGCCCAGACGGCCCAGTGCCCTGGAATGAAACTACCAAGATATTATACATTTACGGTCAGAAATGATTTTGATCATTTCCAACATCGCTATAACAAGATCATCATCAAGACTGCTGCAGTTATTGCAGTCTGGACGCACTGGACTCAAAAATGGATGAACGGATATACAGGAGAGTACCATTTGTCCACAAACGATGCTCTTGTTCAGCATTACAGGATACCTGATAAGTATCCGCTGACAAACTTTATTGTGACGACATTTAGTATGAGCAGATACTTCAATGAGACCCTCAAAGGAATAATAAGAAATGTTTGCACTTTGAAATAATTATTTTGTTTTTTAAATATTATTTACTATAAAAACTTTAAACATATTTTATATATCAACTGGTATTAATCATTGGCACTGTCGTGAGACTTGTGGTCCAGGACTACATGTACGTAGACATCCACAACAGAGAATGAGGTTTTAGATTGTGAAATTTAGTATCAAAATGCAGTTAGACTAACTTTATTCTTTTACTGTTAGTCGACTATGTAGTTAATTTTGCTTTGCTTGGATCATCACTATTATTATTATTATAAAAAGTACCATAATTAGAAATAAAACAGGTTAAAACAAGTTAAAATGCATACACTTAGACTAAATCTAGAAAAATATAGAATTTAAGATGGAAAGAAAAGTTAAAATAATTTCAGTGGGTTAGGAGTGACTGTCCGCCGTGTTGGGTGGCAAGAATGTACATGGAATGAGGGTACGGTAACAAGTAAAAACAACACCATAGATATTATAGATATTATGATATCATAGATATTATGACCGGCTTAGACTATTCTATTTGCCAGTGACTCGAAATCACTTTCAGATTCTTGCATTACCGTATTTCAATTTTAACAGGCGCGTTGATATTTGAGTAAAGTAAAGTAAAGCATAGATATACAAACACGATATACATGTTTGTATATCTATGGCTTAAACTATGAGCATAATTGGATTTATTTCAAAGCATACTAGCGGGAGAGGATAGTTCGCATTAGCTATTATCGCGGTGAGCCGGGCGAATTGAGATGTCAGCAGATAAGAAGCAGGTTGCCCTCTTTATATTGTCCTCAGCAATCTTTACGCTTGTGATACTGCTGCTTTATAACAATACAGAGACACCTATCAAGGTAATACCTTGTTCACTAGTCTTCATAATTAATAATCACAAGATTTTAGTAAAATTTATGATTTTTATGCAGGACTTTTTACAATTGCCTTTCGAAAAAAATATGCTGCAGGTGTTTTTCCAAGACAAAGTCACCCAAAGTCTAGCTACTCAGGTATCAGTAGTGAGATGAAATCACATGAGATTTCACCATAATACAGTTATAGCTCAGCATCATATCTACTGTGATGAGCCCAGTATAGACTCCCTAGCCGAGATATTGTTTATGGTAGAGCCACCCACAATTAAAATTACTGACGGCAAGAAGCTCTCAACATTAAATTAAGGGACCAGCATCAAAGCCCAAGGGAAATGAAGTATTACTGGAAAACTATGTAGCAAGAGTTACCTGGTCTGCTTGTGAGTCTGTAGTACTTGTAGTGCTCAAAAAATGGCCAGGCAGTGTCACCACCTTTGATCTTCCTTTGATCTTGAGGCCTTCTTGCCGTCAGTAATTTGCATTGTGGGTGAATACTGATATGTGAAACAACTATCTATTATGGATGAATATTACTGACATGTTGTACATAGGTTCCATGTACAGAACTACCTAGTGTACATGTACATTGTGTTGTGTTGCATCATTCAGTGAAGTTTTCTTTAACAGTTAAGGCTGGTTTACAATACTGACATTAGGCCTCAGTCAATTAGCATGGCTGATATGACTGGCCTTTTGAATTTTGATGCATGCTTTGCACTAAACTGGAACCAAATCCTTTTCCAGCATCAATGTAATGTCAGGACTAGCATAAACTAGAGATTGAAGTTGTAGGATCAGGTATCTGTTGCTTCCTTATAAGTGCATGCAGCTCAAGTTTTCAATTTCATTTTTCACTCTAAGTTGCTATCATACTCCTAGTCTCCTATAACTCAGTGCTATACTGTTATTTCAAGTGTGTTGTGTCTACCCATTTATTCCTTGTTCTATTTTCATAACAACAGTGTAGATTGTACCTCAGAAGAGTTGAATTTATTTTGCAATGTAAGAAGATTGCCTGGCATAATTTTGTACTCATGTTTAAATCAATTTCATTGCAAAATCAGACTTTGCAAATTTACACTGTAGTAACTATTTAGTCACAGTATAAAATTTGGTACCTGCTGTGTCATAGATATTGTTGTAAATTTCATTGTATAAATTACTGTGATGTGCATGGTAGTTGACACTTTAGTCTTTCAAAATTAAGGTTTGCCAACATTGTATTGCTTGCAATTTGTGGTTACTTTAATGTTGCAAGCAACCTTACTTAGGAATGGACACTGTGATGGCTGCAATTAGTGAACATACATATATACCTGCACCTATACATACCTGCAGCTATATATGGCATCAAAGGCCCGTCACTATGGGGTTTCTGTATATTACATACTTTGTGGCTTCTATGATGTATATCAAGAGTGGATCCATATAGGCTATTTTACATGGCAACAAAAATGATGCAACAAAACCAATGCCCATATCGTCATTTGTGCCTGTTTTATGCTCTGCATGGGTTCAAATTATAGTGTATCATTTTTAAAACAATGCCCTTTGCATTGCTGTGCAAACCCAGCCATAAAAACCATTGACCTGTGTCTCATTACAAATTGATAGTTTACATGCATCTGCATCACAACTATTTGTAAGCAATCATCAATGTGGTCATATTATGTTCATTATAGGATTCCTTTCTTTTTCATCCTTCAGAGGACCTTAGCAATCTGTGGGTAAATGTGAACAGTAAGATTGTGGTAAGTAATCACAGTAGTACAGCAAATCTAGTAGAAAATTAAAATCAATATAATGCTATGTTGACTCTAAAATAAGGACACCTCATTTGGATCCCAAGGTGCCCCAAAATTCCAAAATAGACTGGTTTGACTATAATGAAATTTTTATTTTAACAGCAACATCAGAAGTAGTGAATGGGTGAGTGAGGTCCAAAGCATCATAATTATAATGATACCAATTAAAATTTTTTTTTCAAAATTGGCAAAATTTGGTCAAAGTCCTTGCGGGACTTTTGTTCAATATTTGCAACTTAAAAAACGTAAAAAATCTAAATGTGATTGGAATCAGCTCAAACTTTCTACACAATATAAGTACAAGTATAATATAAGCCCGACAACATCGAAGGATGATGTCATAATTATGATATATGTGCAAATTCTACTCTACATTGTACTTTCAACGTTATTATTTTAAAAATAAGGATCACCTTGCAATGTAGAGTAGAATTTGCGTTAGTAGATTTTCATTTTGTATTTTCATAGGTCGTTTGGAATCCTACTTGTCCTTGTTTCCATTACTTTTTTTACTAATTGAGACAAAGTGAATCCTACTCAATCTTTTTCTTGAAAATTATAAAATATAGTGCAGGGACTTTTACTTGATTCTTGAACAACTTTTAAAATTTGCAAAAAGTCTAAATTGATGATTGATCAGAGTCAGCTCTCATAAAACATGTACATGCATCAGGAAGAATTATTCTAAAAATGGAGGATTTTCTCATTTTTAAGTTTGGTAATCTGTGGCTTGAGACCATGCATAGTACAGGGACTTTCACCTGATTTTTGAGTAACTTTGAAATTCATAAAAAATCCAATTTTTGATTGGAATCAGCTCAAACTTTTACACAACACATGATAGGATGTTAAAATAAATGTTTCTCTCCTTTTCACTTTCAGTTAAATTTGCAATTGGCCAAACAAAGTAGGATCATTGGCCTTATATGGAATTGAATAGATTTAAATTAAAGTCTAGGATTAGTAATTGTGTGAATTATGTTAATTACATGTACCAATACTATTAACGTTCAGATTACAAGACTAACATTAAAAATCTGGTTGTAACTGAAACCATGCAGCTTATAGAACATAAGTAGATGTGTAGATTTAATCTATTGCATTTATTTTTAGATGAGACGTTTAGGTTTTCATGACACTAGGAACTCCTCTTATCCCAGTGTAGTATTCAACTGTATGTATGATGACAGATCAGAATTGCCACACTTAAGAAAACTGTATAGTCTTCTAACTTTTAGGAACAAATCAACTGCTTGTTATCCACTAGAATACTGGGCATCCTGTAGTGGTCATCCATCAGGCAGGAACAGATTTCAAGAAATATACATCAATTATATACTACGAACTGAGAGTAGTGTGCCCGAGCCACCTCTAC
>NW_003546419.1:95517-103893 GCF_000090795.2 Amphimedon queenslandica | reverse complement strand
CACTGTCATGAGAATTGTGGTGCAGAAATACCGTATTTCCTCGAATAGACCCCGCGGCTACTATTAATTTCAGGAAAGATAAAATGAGGCTATTATTCGAGGGCAGGTACTATTTGAGGGCGGGTACTAATAATTTCAACTGAGGCTAATAATTTATCAGTTAATCTGTGAGGCCTTAATGTTCTGTCAGTAGAAGTCTTTCTTTACTACCTAGAGATGTTTAGAGAGCAGCTCTAGCTACTAGAAGCTTTTTAACTCACGAGAGAATGCCCAGCAATAGCGGTAGTACTCTGGCAGTAAGTGAGATTCATCTTCTTGGCTGTTTACAGTGCTTTCGACAACTAGATCAACCAACCAAGGGATCAACTATTTGCTCAAGTTTATTTAATTAAGTTCAGCGCATAGATACTGGCATCATTATGCTGGCATGTTCAGCGCTATTAATAATGCCACACCCAAAATTTATTAAAATTAAACTATGCGGGTACAATTAGAGGGCGGCTACTATTTCACTCAAAAGTTGACAGGTGCGGGGACTATTCGAGGGCGGGTAATAATCGACGTGCGGGGTCTATTCGAGGAAATACGGTACATGTACATATACATCCACAACATATTATGAGGTTTTAGATTAAAAAATTTAGCATCAAAATGCACTCAGACCATTTTTATCTTTTTACTGCTAGTTAATATTTAGTTAATTATGTACTGCTTTCATTTAGTAATTCAGTAAGCCTCACCTTGGAGATTTTCTAAGTTGATATCCATCATCTTGTTTTGTCTCTTCTTTCTCAGTGACTGGCTCTACATTCTCTACCTTGTCAGGTTCTGTTTCCTTTACATTGTATATATATTATATATTAATTATGAAAACCCAATGGAATGACTTGATATATTTCTTACTTCTTTTGCATCATCCACTTTCTCCTACAAAAGAAAACAAAACTATCATTATATTCACATTTAGTATTATAAAAAATCAAAATAATATTAGTGCATGTACATGTACTAGCATCCTTAGAATTTTTGACATTATTCTCTGCAAAAATTTTATTTTAAGTTGTCTAATTAAGCAGTTGTATGGCATAATAATAAAATTTTCATTATGCTATTATACACGTACCTTCTCCTCTTCTTCAGAAGAGGCTACAAAAGTATCATCACTCTTTTCCTTTGATTCGTCTTCCTTAGGAGGTGGATCGTCTGGTGAAGGGGCATCAGTTTTCTTTCTCCTGGCAGCTTCATCAGTTGGTTTAGGCTAAATGAAGACAGCAAGTCATGAGCTACAGTATAGCGGGTAATTTTCGTGGCACTTTATTTTTGTGGTTTTGGGGCTTCCCACGAAATTTAAACCCACAAAATCATTGAAGTGCCATCCCTTATAGGCTATGTAAACTGTCAACCATAAAAATTAAACCACAAATTGCCCCAGTAGGAGCAAATCATGAAAATTTAGACCCACAAAAATAACCCACTATACGGTAGTTATCATGCACTGTATAATGAGAGAGAATACACATTCTTATGTTGATATAAATTTTGAGTTGACTTCAGTCGAAATTGGATTTTTATGAATTTTTAAAGTCGATTCAAAATCTGGCTATAGACCTTGAACTACAGTACATGGTATTTCATTAGTTCTTAGTCTTTTAGCCCTTAGTTTTTGCATAAGTAAAATAAAGAATAGATAATAGAGTACTACCAAGAGTGGATAATTATTTAGGGAGAGTGTCTAACCCGCCTATAATCTGTGATACCACAGTGCGTAAGTTTACATAGCATGGTTATTAGCACCAAGTAGCCATTCTTGCGTCCTTATACTGATTCCAAGTCAGAAGGCTGCAAATAAGAAAGAGCCAACCATTAGAAGAACATATTCCCATCTGCTCCTGCTTGTTTCTCGCACTACATGATCCTCAGAGTGGAGATATAAGTCTTAAAGTTGCCTGCATGCTTCAAGCGCCATTTTATCAGCCACATCCATAAATTTGAAGATTACTGAGATTAACTCTGTATACTTGCAAAAAACGGATGTAAACATACACGCTGTGGTATCACAGAATATAGGCAGGTTAGACACTCTCCCTAAATAATCTTGGTACTACTAATATCTATGGTTTTTGCTACATTGCAAATGCCTTTTTAAGGCCATTTCACACTGGCACAGTGCTTTGTTGATACAGCTGAAATAAATACTGTGCAGCTAAAATCAATATTCGGACGGCATCACTTCACATTAATCCACCCCTCTGGAAGTAAAGTGAGAGGTGATGGACATTAATTTTAAACCAATCTAGTCTGAACACACGATTAATGCCTCTAATTCTCATACCTTAGAACGGACACAGCAGGCAGCACAGACGACAAAAGGTAGCACCAAGACAACAGCGTATAGTGCCCAGAGGTACGGCCTCTCATTAGCAATCTCAATAACATACTCCATCCAGGGACCCTAAGGGAAAGGAAACGGCTATCATGAGAATGAGTAATGGGCCTATGACTTACTAGATAGTCAGAACCAGTTGCAACACGTTCTCTCTCGGACTTCTTAACCCAACTATACAATAATAATAATAATAATGATAATAATGATAATCAAATCAGCATTAGTAATTGTGAATCAAGTCATCCAACACACATTAAAGGCTGAATCACACTATGATACAATATGACCAAAAAGTGCCTGTATATATCTACACAGTACATGTAAATGTACATGTATATACTGTACATACATGTACATGTAGTATGTGACTATGCATAACACAAAATTTGTGAAATCAAGATTCAACTATTGTTACATTTACAGGCACTTTCAGTTCTAATCTATTACAGTGTACATGTAATTTTAGCTTATAACCATCACTACACAATTGACAGTATGCCACATTAATTTATACTCTCTCACCTCTCGGCTGAAAATGCAGACACGGATACCAGTTCCCTAGCAACGATGACGTTATCAAAATGGATGTCTTTGTTCATGGACCAGAGTTCAAATCCTACTGCTTCCACTGGAGTGAATTGGGAGAATATGCTGCCTGATAATTCAAAATGTGACGGATTCGGTATGCGCTTTGGCTTCCACACACCCTACATGGACAATAAAGGTATCAAGCTAAACATGTACATGTAGATATACTTAAGCCTACTTTTTATCATGTGAACTAATTGACATGTAAAATTAAATACCGCATAGCACTTTAGACTTTGGCAATTTTGCTGTAAAACTGATGTTGGCTGTTTTTAATTTTGTGATTTTTGTGTACACGTGCATTACTGAGCATGCGCATTAATGATTGGTGGTTTTAATATTTGCGATTCCGCTTACAAGCCGCCATATTGCCAAAATGAAACTCCACCAAATTATAGCAATGTACATGCATGGTAAATTATTATTTTTAACGTTATGGGTAGCAAAAGATTTCTCACATACCATGTAGTTAGGGTTACTGATCATTGGTGGCTGCCATTTTCCCTTGTAGGCCGGGTTTGCAATCATGGGCGGAGTCCATGTGCCACATCCAATTTCCTCACAAGCAGGATTAGCTTTAAAAATTGAGAATAAATTTAGAAAAAATAGAGCATTTGATACATTTAACAGTACACTTAATAAATACATGTACATGTACAGTACATGTATTTATAATACATATCAATGTACCGATTGTAGGAGCTTCCCAAACACCATCTTCCTCTTCATCCCTAAAAACAACAAAAAAAAAATTTCTCATAAAAATGAACACACACACACACACTTATGCACTCTGCAAAATATTGAATATTATTAATTTTTAATTATAATCTGCAAAAAGTTTGACTCCGCCCTCTCTCTCTCTCTCTCTCTCTCTCTCCCCCCCTCCCTTTCTCTCTCCCTCCCTCTATCTAACCAGTCTTCAGGTTGGCTGGCGTCAGGGTCGGGGATTGTTTCAGGACCATCGTCAAGCCATCCTTCAGGTTTAACTGCATTTGGGTCTGAAATCTTTTGAGGAGCATCCTCATCCCAGTCATCAGGTTTGACTGCCTCCGGATCAGGTATTCTGAGAGAAAGGGAGGGAGAAAGGAATAAACTAAGTAATTAATGAATAAACACAGAAAATTATGCTGCTATAATTTTTAGTTTTTTTCCTATAGAATCATGTACTGTAAGATACACATGTACATGTAGTGGCAACAATAATAATAAGGTAACTTTGCTTGCAATTTGCAAGCAAAAATAGCTACTTGCAACAACTGAAGATCCCATTAAATTTGTAGTTATTTTAATGTCAGTGCATGCAAGTGCCTGAAGATGCCATTACTTTTCCTTGTCATCCCAGTCAGCAGGTTTCTTATCAGTAGGATCATCAATCTCAACTGGCGGAACAAAACTAGGACTAAAGGAAAAGAATAAGAATAAGATCTACTACATGTGCATTGGATACACGTTAAAAGTATGCATGTTGTGTAAAAATTAAGTTGATGCAAATTCTAATCAAAATTGGACTTTTTACGAATTTTAAAATTTGCTCAGAAATCAGGCCAAAGACCATGTACTATAGTACAGGGTCTTTGGCCAAATTTCGTCAAAAATGGAAAGGAGAGAATTGTCCACTTTTATAATTTTTTCTGATGCATATACATGTACATATGTTGTGTAGAAAGTTTGATCAAAATTAGATTTTTTATGAATTTTAAAAGTTTCTCAAAAATTTGGCCAAAGTCCCTGTACTATAGTACAGGGTCTTTGGCCAAATTACGCCAAAAATGAAAACGTGAGAATTCACCATTTTTATTACATTTCCTGATACATATACATGTACATGTACTTATGTTGCGTAGAAAGTTTGAGCCAATTCCAATCAAAATTGGATTTTTTTATGAATTTTAAAAGTTTCTCAAAAATTTGGCCAAAGTCCCTGTACTATAGTACAGGGTCTTTGGCCAAATTACGCCAAAAATGAAAACGTGAGAATTCACCATTTTTATTACATTTCCTGATACATATACATGTACTTATGTTGCGTAGAAAGTTTGAGCCAATTCCAATCAAAATTGATTTTTTATGAATTTTTAAAGTTTCTCAAAAATTGGGCCAAAGTCACTGTACTATAGTACAGGGTCTTTGGCCAAATTACGCCAAAAATGAAAAGGTAAGAATTCACCATTTTATTACATTTCCTGATACATATACATGTACTTATGTTGCGTAGAAAGTTTGAGCCAATTCCAATCAAAATTGGATTTTTTTTATGAATTTTAAAAGTTTCTCGAAAATTGGGCCAAAGTCCCTGTACTATAGTACAGGGTCTTTGGCCAAATTACACCAAAAATGAAAATGTGAGAATTCACCATTTTTATTACATTTCCTGATACATATACATGTACATATGTTGTGTAGAAAGTTTGAGCCAATTCCGATTAAAATTGGATTTTTTATGAATTTTAAAAGTTTCTCAAGAATTGGGCCAAAGTCCCTGTACTATATTATAGTACAGGGTCTTTGGCCAAATTACGCCAAAAATGAAAAGGTGAGAATTCACCATTTTTATTACATTTCCTGATGCATATACATGTACTTATGTTGCGTAGAAAGTTATAGCCATTTCCAATCAAAATTAGATTTTTTATGAATTTTTGAAGTTTCTCAAAAATTGGGCCAAAGTCCCTGTACTATAGTACAGGGTCTTTGGCCAAATTACGCCAAAAATGAAAAGGTAAGAATTCACCATTTTATTACATTTCCTGATACATATACATGTACTTATGTTGTGTAGAAAGTTTGAGCCAATTCCAATCAAAATTGGACATGGTCTCATGCCAAATTTTGACAAAAATGAAAAGAGAATTGTCCACTTTTATAATTTTTTTCTGATGCATATACATGTACTTATGCTGTGTAGAAAGTTTGAGCTATTTCCGATCAAAATTAGATTTTTTAATAATTTTAAAAAGTTGCTCCAAAATCGAGCCAAAGTCCCAGTACTACAGTACAGGAAACTTTATAAAAACATTGGCTAGCATAAACTTGTCAATTTTACTACAGTTTCTTAAGCCACAACAATACAGCTAAGTCATAATAAGAAACACTAGTACATGTACATGTATAAATCTCACGTGAAATCAGTCGCAAGAGCACCAGTAAGTACAACATCTTGATCAATAGCAATAGAAAATCTGTCATCAGAAGTAATAACTACATGTATAGTGATAATAAGAATCATGTGATAGCCACGTGACATGATCACCTAGTGTGAACAAATGAGTTATCTTGTCAGTGAAGATGTGATCAAAAGAAGTGGTGGTTTGCTTGCAGTGTTTTTCCTTAATAGACAATTATTGTTATTATAAAAAAGGTTGTTATTATTTCACTGCCAAGGCTAACCTCTATTTCACCAGTTTTTGGATTTTTAAATCGAACAATAAAATGAAGCTAAAGGAAAAATATTTTAAAAGTAATAATCAAAGTACAGTATATTATACTTACTTTAGAGGATTGGCCACACCTATCAGGACCAAACATAATAGAGTATGGGGTCTTGTCATGAAACTAGAGAAATGGAAATAAGAAATAAATAATTAAAGAGAGAAAGGGGAGAGAGACAGAGAGAGACAGAGAGACAGAGACAGAGACAGAGAGAGACAGAGAGAGACAGAGACAGACAAACAGACAGACAAAGAGACAGGTACAATGTGCATGTACAAAAGAGCCAAAAACAAGAAAAGAAGAGACAAATACAGTGGAAAGGTCACACATACATCACACTATGATGTATACTAACAATACACAATGATGATAATCCACTACCTGACTCAATTCTTTAGATGTCGACAAAAGCTTAACATAACCACCCCCACACGTTAGAGTATCTTGAAAATTAACTTCATATCTACACAAAAGAAAAACATGAAAACACAATGTACTCAGTTTCATAACAAGTGAATGGGCATTAATTGGAACCCATACATGTACATATACGTAGTAAATATACTATCTTACTGTACTACAAATGATTCTTTGCTATCCTCAAAGACAAAAGGACGATCCAATGCCGCAGCTATTGCGTAATGCTTGGCCGCCTCCTACTCAAATCACATGACTAACCACGCCCACTAAAAATCCTTACCTTCATGACAAGACCTATCTCTTCCTCAAAGGCTCCAGTGTGTGTTGGCCTCTCGTACGACCATACACCTACATGTACATGAACATAATAGCTATTGTACAATGGATAATGGCAGGATCTTACCATCATACTTAGCTATATCTGAATCAGCTCCATCTTTAGTTGCTTTCGACTGTACCCACCTGATGGAAGAACGGGCATAAATTAAAATAAAGGTATTAAACGTAAAATATTCATAAAGACTGATGTGATAACAAAAGCCTTCAAAATAAGCTCATTTTCACTTGAGATTCAAATCTATTGAGTGTAAGGTACCTTTTTTGAGCTGCATCTTTGTCATTAAAAGTTTCCCAAAAGTAAATATCACCAGGAGGTTTGTTAGGAACAACATAAGTGGCCCTTGGGACCTACCAGCACAAAGGAAAAAAAAAAGGTCAAACTAAAGTCGTGAACAACTTACATCCTCTCTGACAGAGGCAGCAAGGGCTGCTAATAGTAAAACTAAAAATATGTCCACTTGCATAGTACCTGTGTGTCTAGAGTAAGTGACAGTAAAAATGACCTTTAAAATAAGAACTTACCACCAAAAATGGGATGAGGGGAGAAGAAATTGTCACGTGTAGGACAATATTAATTAGCCACGCCTGTAACATGCTAGCCAATCAGATTGTCCGGGTCGCGTGCAGTGATTTAGAGAGGCTATGGAGTCACTTATGGAATATGCTTTGGCGGCTTATTCTCACCCGGAGGACCAGTTCCACATATTTGACAAAGAGGCGATAGAAAGGAAAGACAAAGAATACGAGAGATGGGTGAGACAAGCCTTGCAATGTTTTTTCATGTATTTAATAAAATTAATGTTTTATGGGAGGGGAAATGATAGTCGTGGGATATTTAGCCGAATTCAATGCCATTTCCATTTCCTAGTGCCATTTTAATTGTATCGTTTTTGCTTGCAATTGACCAATCATTCTGAAATAAAGTACATATAACAATATGAATTGCTGAATAGCCTGACTGCAATCCTTCAGGGTAGTTGCCATCTTGAGTGACCTAGTAGTGTGGTAAATACTGGCATAATATATACATAACCTGTGCGTTACGTCTCAACTTCAGATCAAAGGCCTGAAGCCACATAAGCTAAGGTGGAGCCTGGGTAAAGCCACTCCCCTGGTTGGCAGAATGCAGTACAAACGAATGGAAGAAAAGCATAAAAAGCAAATGTGCAGTTCTTCTTACATTTATGCTTCAAGTTAGAGCTGCTACTTCT
>NW_003546419.1:71246-95507 GCF_000090795.2 Amphimedon queenslandica | reverse complement strand
CTACTTCTGCTATAGACACCTATGAATCAGTGAGGAGCCTCTTTGCTCCTAGAAACAACTTCTGTCCTTCTTATTTAAAATTTTTTTCTTTATCTCCATTCCTTCGATGTAGCTTTCTGCTAACCAAGGGGTGTGGTACTTGTGTGTGTGAAGATTTCTACACCTACATTTAATCACTATTTTAATGGAATTCATACTTTACTTCAAAGGAAGTGTGAACTAACACGCAGGCTATGTATACTTCCTAATTTTTAGCCTATTAATTCTATTATGTGTCCTTGCTATGCACAGTTCTATAGGCTTGTGTATTTTCAGCTTAATCCAATGACACTGTTTTTCATTAGTGTAAATCCCTTCATCACTCTCCCGCCATTCCACTGGGTCTTAAACAAGAGGACTATATACTAAAGGGGTTGTCACTCCAAGAGGAAATAGACGAGAGAGAAGAGGAGGAGGAAGAGGAGGAGGAGAGTGAGGAAGAAGAGGAGGAGGAGGAGGAGGAAGCACCAGATCAGGTAAGCAGAGCTCTTATGTACACATAAATTACTGATAGTAGAATAATGTAAAATTTACAAATTTGATGGAGTAAAATTTGGTGAATTTGGCAAAATAAGGTCCATTTGACGAAATTTTAGTCTTCAATTTGAAAGGGCTTTCCACATGCACATAGCCAAATTCAAGCTGTTTAGAGACAGTTTGTCCAATTTTATGCTTCAAATTTTGTAGCTATACAGTGATTAGTTTTATTGTGGGAATTGTACTATTATTTGTTGATAAACAAAGTGTATTTCCCTCCTATCTCTCAGATGAATGATTACTATGAAGGTGACAGTGATATAATGGAAGGAAATATGACACCTCCTCCTGTAAGACCAAAGCGCACACACACACATCTAATTATTTATTATATGTAGGAAGTACAGCCACTTCATTTAGGGGACATGACATAATGTATGTGAACAGAAAGACCTGAAAACTTAAACACTGACCAACACACAACTCTAAACAAAGTCTGTGTTAGGAATGAATACATGTATTCACTTCAATTTTGAAATGCACCATATCATATCACTAATGATGTTGATTATTTCATTATTATTCGGTAACATTATTTGGAGGGAAGCGTTGTGCAGCATATCCTGGGTTTGCTATTATTGCTTAACGTTTGTAGAAAGGCCTTTATTATAGTCTATAGCCATCAGATTGGATGTAGAACTGGAAGGGACATGCATGGGAACATTTTCTATGTTTTGATTGATTATATGGAAGTTATCTATCATCATGCAAGACATAAAGCGCTTAGTTTCTGTAGCATCGCATTTATAATGAAACAAACTTAAAATTAATTATCATAATAACAATTATCAAACTGAGCAACTACAATGATAGCTTTTGCTAATACTAGCAGTACCTAATGTACTTCTGCTACCAAAAAAGTTCAATACACTCCTGCTAATACTAAGAGTACCTAATGTACTCTTGCTACCAAAAAGTTCAAGTTCTGAGTTTTTTCTCAAAAGTAAACACTGAGGCTGATCAGCTTAGCTGGTTTGGCAGTGCTACCTCCCCACCAAAAGACAGCTTTTCGTAGAGTGGTAACTTTAAGCCTGTGCCTGTAGCGATGAAGTATACGTCCATTGACAATAATAACCAAATAGGTCTGTTGTGCCTCGACCCTTACGGTGATAGGAACCCCAGAGCTGAAATCAAACCCCCTTGGTCTCTCTTCACGTCCCCAACCCTTCTTTTTATAATATGTATTGAGGACAAAGGCACGAGTATCCCAACGAGGATTAACATGAAGGAGGATGTTACCATATACGTCATAAAGATCCATTGTGGGGCGACCATTGTTTGGAGTAATGTACCTCACTTCAACTGCCCTTCCAACAGAAAATCGAGGAACTGAAATAGAATCAGTGACCCTAGCTTGAATGTTGGAAAGATCTTGAGATCCAGAGGGTTCTGGGATTTTTGGGATCACGTTCAAAAAGGCTTCCATTTGTGTCATTGCTTGGGTCTGCTGATCGTCAACCTCACTTTCCATGGTATCAAATTGAGACTCATCTTCTGTAGCAGCAAACTCAGGCTCATCTTCTGTAGCAGCAATCTCAGGCTCATCTTGCTGATAGAGATTAGCAGCAGATGCTGAAAAGATAAGTAATGCAGAGAGAAACAAGTAAACAAAGGAATGCATTTCTACAGTCAGTGTTTTGTTTAGAGCTATAGTTGCAATTCACTCTGGTTTAGATGGTAAGAGATGATCCTCCTTTTATATAGCAAATGAGATTTCTCAAATTAATAAATTATTAATTCCTTTATGAAACTGCATCATAGCATCACATGATGTACTATTGTTTTTGTTCATTTGTTCACCCATGCCTAAGCTAATTAAATTGTCTATACTATGTCCTAACCAAGTTTGGATCAAGAAAACCATGAAGTTTCATAGATTATTACATTTCTTATTTATATAGTTTTTATATGCACTAGTGAGGTAATATATGCATAATGTATGCATGAAATATTTGTCCTAAAGAATAGCTCAAAATGTAATGCATGCCACATGATGCTGGCAAGGATCTATAGATAAATATCACGAAAACTAAAAAATTCTGTTAGCAAAATTTAATAAGGGCACACTGCATAGTTACACTAATACTATAAAAGTCCTAATTATACTAAAAAAGTTCAGTTCCAAGTCTTTCTCAATAGTAAAGACTGAGGTTGATCAGCCTAGGTGCTCCATTGCTGCTGCCATTACATTTTACCCTCTCCAAAAGTACCAGTTGCAATCCTTTCCCTCTCTTCCTTATAATACCTTGGTCTCACTCTCTCCTCTGCAAGTGCTTAACTCTGAACATTTCATCATTTCTCATGACAAAGTATCTCTCAGGCACTTTCTGATTAATGGAAGGTTCACCACCATCATGGCACCATGCTGTACCCTAGGTCTATGAGAGAAGTTCTGTAAATTTAAGGAATTTGGTAAATTTTAATATTGTTAAACATAATTGTAGACAAAATTCTAATTTTGGTAAGTAGCAAATCTTAGTAGCAATACACTCAATATAAGACCCCTTGCAGGACAATATTACAAGACCCCTTTGCCATACCTCATATCACAGGGTGAGAGACCACTACACAATGGAGGGAGCAAGCTTTTGTACCAGCTGGTGGCTAAAGGACTCAAATTTATACAAACAGAGAAATCATTAGATATGTTCCTATTCTCTATACCAGATACCATACAGTATCGAAAGTTCATCAAACACCAAAGACAATATAAGAGACATAAACAGTATTTTGATTAAAGTAAGGTATGTATGTACATGTAAACAGACAAGTGTATAATGAAACATAATATACCTATGTAGAATACTGCAATTTCAATTGCCATAGGCATAATAAAATAAACTTCATGCACACAAGAATGTACATTATATCATGAAAAGGAAAGAGAAATTGGTCAAATAAACGTTGGCATAAACTACAAATGAAAGTTGGTCAGTGACTCTAATTACTATTGCATTTTATTCTCTTCTCTTGGCTTAGCATTCAATCTGTGGATTAATCTACAACTGGCACATAGTAAACATTACTATTTTCTAATGCATATACATGTACTTTATGTTGAGTAGAAAGTTTGCAAGCTGATTCCAATCGAATTTTTAAATTTTCTCTAAAAATGGCTAGTGCAGCTGTACTACAGTACAGGGTATCACCATTCACCAGTTTTAATGACTACTGAAATTTCCTACCAATCTACAGGATAAGTTTCTCCACTAAATATACCAACCATAATTATAAATAATAGTAATAGTAACAATGATAATAATAATAATAATACATTATCTTAGTGCTGGCATAAACAACATAATGAAAGTTGGTAAATGATTGTATCTACCATCATATTTCATTGCCTTTTCTTGGCTTAAGCATAATGAAAGTTGGTAAATGATTACCTTTACTATCATATTTCATTGTCTTTTCGTATTCTCTTGGCTTAGCATTCAATCAGTAAATGTACTGTTGTGTTCATTTGGCAAACAGAAACACAAGTACATTTTCAATCAATAACAATCAATATACATGTACATGTACATAGTCACAGGTCACAGAAGTGGCAATTAAATGAGTGGGAGGTGTTTGGTATTCGGGTGCGTCTCTATACCTACTGACAGAGAAGTCTGTTGTGTGTGATTGAGTGAAAGTTCTCCATTCTGCTACCATGATAGGCTAAGAATGTACCATATATATACTCTGAGGCTGTCCTCTACCATTTCTCCTCTCTCTCTCTCTCTCTGAGGAATATTATTACTTAAAGAAACAATATGGCTGAACTGTATGAGCAAATACTGATGTCTGGGACTCAATTAATGAAAACTAGAAAGAAGAGGAAGAAGTAAGTAGTTCGTTATTTATTTTAATGCTTGCTATAACATGTACATGTACATCAAAGCAGTACATTACCTCATGCCCAGGTTTATAAGAGTCTAAATCCTTTGGTACATATAATGTAAGAAAGTAACATGATACCTCTATTATCCAGTGAGTCTAGTTGTTACAGTGCTTCATTAAGACTGGGTATAAGTTTTTAAAAACCTTTCTCTGGGAAGAAGAGTAACACACGTACATGTAGATTATAAAATGGTGCATTACAAAATGAAATATATATAAATATAGTGAATTTCTTCAAAAACTAATTTGAAAGGTTGCCCACAATACATGTACATGCTCACAGCCAAAAAAATTAAAAATTAATTGACATGGGCAGAGCAAGTTGTAAGTATATAGTGGGTGGGATAATGACTAACAAGATCAATCATTATCATTATTATTATTGTTATTATTACTATGCTTACCAATCCGTCAATGTCTTTGTCGCCATTACTCAACATAAACTGGTTTGGATATGGCTCTTAGTACAGTTTCATGACAATATGTCGCATCATGTAACTGATCACTTTGAATTGTAGTAAGCCAGTAGTGTCAAAACCATCTTTAGACATAATGTACTTCAACTAGTCAGTAGATATGAATAATGATTTACATTAACACACTTGTACCCTAACATATTATATAGTTAGACATTATATACTTAGAAAAGGGCAAGGCTACTTATAGAATTGTATGTAACCACTAACCAACTCTATCATCTAAAAACTCCCTCTCTCTCTCTTCTTTTACCTATTATAGTTTTATAGACTTCTCCCTGTGTTTTTCATTATTTAACTTTACAGTGCAACATAAAGTATAGACAGACGGAGAAGAACAATGAAAGTACAGTAGAAACACTGATGGTCTGACATAGGACACAATGTTAGCCAGGAAAAGAAGAGAATACAAGAAAGTGGACACACACAAAGCCTGGCCTGCACATAAACAAGTGGACATGAAAAGAAAAAAAAGACAGGCAAAAAGCACATACAATTTAACAACATATAAATTAGTATATACATTTGTTTTTAATAAACTATCATTAAATGTTAATAGCCTAAGGTCAGCTATTGCACCTTACAGTTCAGTTATAGTGGAGGCGTAGATAGGTTTCTTAGCTGTCCTTGTAAGATGGTAATGAGGCACATCAAGAGGTCCATTGATCACAGCCTGAGGCTGTAGTTTGTATATTGATTTCAATAAAATATAGTTATACAGTTGCAATGAACTTTGTCATCAATAATTGACACATACCTTTAATGATTTAAATATACCCTGATTCATAATCTAGTCTATAATAATAATTATACCTCATTAAACACAAAATGCTTATTTCAATACTTTAATGTACATCTTCTTATCAATTTCTATTTTGATTATTGCATTTAGTTATACAACAAGGAGCAATTGATTAAAATAATACAATACAAAATTAAACCTTCCCATGCATGCATGCATGCATATTCACAACTTGTTTATGATCAAAGTTTGAACAAAGAACCACCAGCTTACTAACCAGATTTATACCTAAAGTATTTAAGTATAGAAGAAACAAATTGATTTAAAAGTCTTAGATCAAACTCCTTCTCGTTCTTACATTTCTGAATTTTTGAATTTGCCTTTAGGATTTTTTCTAGTGACTCCTTATATCTCTGCTCTCCTTAGCAAACTCAAAATGAATTGCCCTCTTATAATATCACCATCTTGCTCATTTTAACCACCCCAATGACTGTAGGCTGGGGAATGGTCTGACTAGCGAGACTACCCAGACAGATTTATAATTATAGTGGGTCTAACTCATGCTTGCTCCAATTTTGCAAGTATGTCATCTACATGTACATGGGGCTATTTTTTCTGGTCACATACATCTATGTGACCAGAAAGACCAGAAAATTTAAACACTGACCAAGACTCAAACTCTAAACAAAGTCTGTGTTATGAATGAATACATAGATGTAGTCACTTCAATTTTGAAATGCCCAATCATACCATTGATTGTTTCATTATTATTTGATAACATTATTTCCAGGGAAGCATTGTGCAGCATATCCTGGGTTTGCTATTATTGCTTAATGTTTGTAGCTCATTTTGCATAAAAATAAATGATTGTGTTATTGTAGTCAATGTTTTGTGTTTGGAATGAATGCAAACACACAAACATTCAAAATTATGATTATCAATGCATGTGAGAAATAGATTCAATTGAAAGAAAAAACAAACATAATATTATATACATGTGAATGTAGAAAATAATTATAGGAGATGCTATTAAGTAATAAGTACACTAGCACTTCTAACTGATGTGAATTGAACCATTATTCTACATCTGATGTGAATTGGCTTTGATGCTCATTACAACCAGGCTTTATATGGTTTGAATGCTCCATATGGTATTCATCAGGAGTCCATAATGTGGGGTTGTATTTAGTTAACCAATGGCAGCTGAATCAGAAATACTATCAAAATATACAAGATTTTAAAGATAATGTGGAATCACTTGATGCATCCTATGTGCATCAGTTTTAAACCAGTTCAAACTGCATTGCAACCATAGAAAGGCCTTTATAATAGTCTATAGCCATCAGGTTGGATGTAGACCTGGAATGGACATGCATGCATAGGAACAATCTCTATGATTGGATTGATTGTATGTAAGTTACATGTATTTATCACCATGTATGACGTATTAGTAATTAGTTTCTGTAGCGTCGCATTTATAATGAAATGAACATAAAATTTATTATCATAATAATTATTATCAAACTGAGCAACTACAATGATAGCTACATAATGTACTCTTGCTAATACTACCAAAAAAAGTTCAATACACTCCTGCTAATACTAAGAGTATACCTAATGTACTCTTGCTACAAAAAAGAGTTCAAGTTCTGAGTTTTTTCTCAATAGTAAACACTGAGGCTGATCAGCTTAGCTGGTTTGAAACTGCTACCTCCCCAATGAAAGATAATGTGGCGCAGAGTGCTGATATTAAGCCTGTGCTTGTAGTAATGAAGAATACGTCCATTGACAAGAATAGCAAGATGAGAGTGAAGTGCCTCGACCCTTACGGTGATAGGAACACCAGAGGTGAAATCAAACCCACTTGGTCTCTCTTCACGTCCCCAACGCTTGTTATGAAATGTATTGAGGACAAAGGCACGAGTGTCCCAACGAGGATTAACATGAAGAAGGATGTTACCATGTGCGTCATAAAGATCCATTGTGGGGCGACCAGTGCTTGGAGTAATGTACCTCACCTCTACAGACCTTCCAACGAAAAAACGAGGTAGTGAAATAGATTCGGTGATTGTAGCTTGAACCTTGGAGAGATCTTGAGATCCAGAGGGTTCTTGGACTTTTGGGATCACATTCAAAAAGGCTTCCATTTGTGTCATTGCTTGGGTCTGCTGATCGTCAACCTCACTTTCCATGTCATCAAATTGAGACTCATCTTCTTCTGCAGCAGCAAACTCAGACTCATCTTGCTGATAGAGATTAGCAGCAGATGCTGAAAAGATAAGTAATGCAGAGAGAAACAAGCCAACAAAGGAATGCATTTCTGCAGTCAGTGTTTTGTTTAGAGCTATAGTTGCAATTCACTCTGGTTTAGATGGATAAGAGATGATCCTCCTTTTATATAGCAAATGAGCTTTCTCAAATAAATAACCTAATTCCTTTATGAAACTGCATCATAGCATCACATGATGATGTGCTATTGTTTTTGTTCATTTGTTCACCCATGCCTAAGCTAATGAAACTGTTTATACTATGTCCTAGCGTTTGGCATGAACTTTTATAGAAATGTGGGTTATTACATTTATTATACAGTAGTACATGACTGTGTAAGAACAAATGTTTAATAAAAATAAAGATATTTAGAACAAATATTGCATGTATAATAATATGCATGAAATATTTGTCCTAAAGAATAGCTCAAAATATAATGCATGCCTGGCAAGAATCTATATATAGTTCTGGTAGACATAGATAGTATGAAAACTAAAACAATCTGTTATTAAAAATGAAAAGGTAAAGTCTGTGTTAGGAATGAATACATAGATTTAGTCACTTCAATTTTGAAATGCCCAATCATACCATTGATTATTTCATTATTATTTGATAACATTATTTGTAGAGAAGCGTTGTGCAGCATATCATGGGTTTGCTATCATTGCTAGCTCATTTTATATAAAATATAAATGATTGTGTTATTGTAGTCAATGTTTTATGTTTGGAATCAATGCAAGCACACAATCATGCAGAATTATGATTATCAATGCATGTAAGAAATATAGATCGATTCAATAGAAAGAAAAACAATCATAATATTATATACATGTCAATGTAGAAAATAATTACAGTAGATGCTATTAAGTACACTAGCACTTCTAATGCACATTGAAACATCATTCTACATCTGATGCAAACTGTCTTTGATGCTCATTACCACAAGGTTCCATATGGTTTGAACCACTCAACTCCATATGGTATTTATTAGATAACCAAAGGCAGCTGGATCAGAGGCTCCATATGTTATAGATAACTAATGGCAGCTGGATCAGAAATACTTTAAAACCAGTTCAAACCACATTGCAAGTGTAGAAAGGCTTTTTACCGTATAAGTGGTTTTTTTGAGGGAATTATATTTCGCGAAATCTGCTAAAATTCCAATTCGCAGATTTTAACTTCGCGAATCCTACGACGTGTGCCATGCGGGTACGGTATTAAATTGATTTTCGCGGATTTTATTTTCACGAATTAGGAGGGAATCCACGAAATTCACAAAATTTGCAACCCTCGAAAAAACCACTTATATGATATAATAGTCTCTAGCCATCAGACTGGATGTAGACCTGGAATGGACATGCATGGAAACATTCTCTGTTTTGATTGATTGTATGGAAGCTATTTATCATCATGCATGACATAAAGCGCTTAGTTTCTGTAGCATCACATTTATCATGGTAATGAAATGAACTTAAGATTTATTATCATAATAATTATCAAACTAAACAACTACAATGATATAGCTACACTCTTGCTAATATAATACTAAAAGTACATAATGTACTCTTGCTACCAAAAAGTTCAAGTTCTGAGTTTTTTTCTCAATAGTAAACACTGAGGTTGATCAGCTTAGTTGGTTTGAAACTGCTACCTCCCCAATTAAAGGCAATGTGACGTAGAGTGTTGATATTAAGCCTGTGCCTGTAGTGATGAAGTATACGTCCATTGACAAGAATGACAAAATGAGAGTGATGTGCCTCGACCCTTACAGTGATAGGAACACCAGAGCTGAAATCAAACCCGCTTGGTCTCTCTTCACGTCCCCAACGTTTGTTATGAAGTGTATTGAGGACAAAGGCACGAGTGTCCCAACGAGGATTAACATGAAGAATGATGTTACCATGTGCGTCATAAAGATCCATTGTGGGGCGACCAGTGCTTGGAGTAATGTACCTCACCTCTATGGACCTTCCAATAAAAAAATGATTTATTGCAATAGATTCAGAGACTGTAGCTTGAATGTTGGAAAGATCTTGAGATCCAGAGGGCTCTTGGACTTTTGGAATCATATTATAAAAGGCTTCCATTTGTGTCATTGCTTGGGTCTGCTCTTGATCCTGATCGTCAACCTCACTTTCCATGGCATCAAATTGAGATTCATCTTCTGTAGCAGCAAACTCAGGTTCATCTTGCTGATAGAGATTAGCAGCAGATGCTGAAAAGATAAGTAATGCAGAGAGAAACAAGCAGACAAAGGAATGCATTTCTGCAGTCAGTGTTTTGTTTACAGCTATAGTTGCAATTCACTCTGGTTTAGATGGTAAGAGACGATCCTCCTTTTATATAGCAAATGAGATTTCTTAAATAAATAACTTAATTCCTTTATGAAACTACATCATAGTATCACATGATGTGCTTTTGTTTTTGTTCATATGCTTATTAGTAAGTGAATTGAAATGTCTATACTATGTCCTAACTGAGTTTGAGTCAGGAAAATCATGAACGTTTTTAGAAATGTGGGACAGGATAAGTTTTTTAAAAAGGATCCCATTATCACTATTGTACAATAAATGTAATATACAAATGTAATTGGTCAACATTTAAGCAATTGTTGCTGTATCACATATGACTGATCTGACTCCTATTTTTAATATACATTTGTGAGATAATACATGCATGAAATATTTGTCCTAAAGAATAGCTCAAAATATAATGCATGCCACATATAATGCTGGCAAGGATCTATAGTATGCATAGGCATTATGAAAACCAAAAAATTCTATTAGCAAAAATACTATAAAAACCAAAAAAATTCTATTAGCAAAATTTATAGGGTAAACTGCATACACTAATGCTATATTAGTGCTAATACTACTAAAAAGTTCAGTTCCAAGTTTTTCTCAATAGTAAACACTGAGGTTGATCAGCCTAGGTGCTCCATTCCTGCTGCTACCTCTCCAGAAAACGTTAACTCCACGAAGAGTAGTAACATCAAGCCTGTGCTTGTAGTGATGAAGTATACGTCCATTAACAAGAATGACCCAATGGGTCTGTCATGCCTCGACCCTTATGGTCATAGGAACCCCAGAGCTAAAATCAAACCCACTTGGACTCTCTCCACCTTCCCAACACTTATTATAATATGTAAAGAGGGCAAAGACACGAGTGTCCCAACGAGGATTAACATGAAGAATGACATTATAACTTGCATCTACAAGATCCATTGTGAAGCGACCAGTGCTTGGGGTAATAAACCTCACCTCCACGGACCTTCCAACAGCAAAATCAGGCACTAAAATGGATTCCAAACCAAAGGTGCCAACTGTAATATTAACTACAGAGGCTTCACGTTTTGTCATCTCTTGGGTTTGGTTTTGATCTTGCTCATCAAGCTTGTTCTCCATGTCATCAATAGCAAACTGAGACCTATGCTTCTCCTGATAGACGCGAGCTCCAGATGCTGAAAATATAATGAGTGCAGAGAAAAGAAAGAGTACACTGGAACACATTTTTGTGGCAAGAGTGATTGAAAGTAATGTTCACTAACAGAATAAACAAACAAAACTATATGAAGAGACACACAACTCTCCCCTCCTTTTATAACAAGTGAGGCAATTGGCTTTTTTACGTCACATAATGAATGGGCAGTTTATTATAGCTGTGGGAATAGTGATATGTTAATTTGAGTATACCTTCTACTATAATTGGATTATAGAACCACATTAATGAATGATTTTAGAATATCATTTAATTTAGCTTTTAGAAGTCTTACATTGGTTTGAGTTCCCATGAATCCAATTATTCTGAGCTAACAGCATGCTTCATGATTGGAATACAGTACATGGCATTTTAGTAAAAAAATGGAGAAGTTGAAGTCTCTTATAGCCACTGATTTTATGGCAAAATTTGGCTAAAAATTGTCTTTAAGCAGCTTTAAAAATTTGTAAAAAATCCAAATTCAATCGGAATCAGCTCAAAGTTGATGCACAACATAAAAACATTTATATGCATAAAAAAATGATGAAAATTGAGAATCCTCTCCTTGCAATGTTTGGCAAAACTTGGCAAAGCCTTTGATTGTTGATGATTTTTGAGCATGTGCTTTTAAAATTTATAAAATAATCCAACCGTCATTAAAATCTGCTCGAATTATCTACACAATATAAGAATATGTATATGTATCAGAAGAAAAATAAAATTGAGAATTCTCTCCTTGTGATTTTTGTCAAAATACAATGTCTCCTTCCCCATTTTTGAGCCACTTGAAATCCACTGACAACTTGAGAAGCTATATGAGCATTACGCCAACATCCTATGGAAAACCCAGTCCGACTGTTTCATAAAATGACAGATCAAATTAAGCAATGTTCCGACACAATATCTGAACAGCAATCTCAGGCTCTGCACTACTGAATCCATACATACATGTACGAGTATACTCATACAACACATGCAGAGCACTCAGCATAGTATTACATGATGACTAAGTGTACATGCATGCCTGCAGCACAATCATCATCCAAAGCCTATAAAACTCCCCTTGTATGATCTAAGAAACTTCACATAAACCATGCACTTAAAAAACTCCCCATGAACTTGCATGAATCACAAATAATGCTATGTAATGGTTGTGTAGTATTCATTATTTTTGGCTCTTACATTGGAAGCGGGTAATTTTTTAAGTGCCTGCATGGTTTATGTGAAGTTGCTTAGATCATGCAAGAAATCATGCACTTAAGAGTTTAATCTGATTGCCTGCTTTTATGAGAACAATTACGTGCATGTACATATGATTATGTTACAACTGATATAGGAATTATGATGTCACCATCACTTATTACTTAACACACTAAATCTGATGCTAATTAGCTTTACTATACTGCAAGGGTCAATTGTCTTAGCCTGGGTGTGGGTAATTTTGGAGAGAATAAATATTGGCAAATTTGGTGTTTTAATAGACATCCGCCAAAATTAAAACCCACCAATCACCAAAATTTTAGCAATTTACCAAAATTTCTCCCCTACAAAATTACTCGCTATTCATACAGCCTGTATTAACTTTGTTCACAACGTGCATGCTGAATATGAATTTGCCTTTGCATAATAATGATCTGATTGATAAATTAAAACTAACAAGCCATCATCTAAACAGAGTAAGAAATATTATGATTAAAGTATCTGATATTATCAACTACAGAATTAAGAAAATTAAATGAGAATTGCCTCATGCATGAACCAATGGCTATATAATGCTTGGAGATTATGAATCAGACTCCTTGGGAGAACGAGGATTTCTAGGAGAAAAAGGGCTAATATAAAGAGTACCAGGATTCCATGGAAAAACAGGAACAACAGGAGCAAGAGGAATAATAATAGGACCATGACCAATAGGACCCCCCATTGGGCCACGAGGGCCAGGAAGCCAAGTATCAATAGGACCACCAGGATTAATGGGGCCAATAGGAGCAAAGCCTGGGGGACGTGGGCGTCTGCTAAGATGAGGTGGTTCTGGTGGGACTGGTTCCGGTGGCTGTGGACCAGAGCCTGGATGAGGAGCTGGATCAATGGAGTCAGAACCAGTTCCATGGTAAGGATCCATAACTGGATAAGCTGATATCATGACAATAACAGCACAGAGAACATAAAATATCTTGAGACAAGACATACTGATAATTGAACTCATTGTAAGTTTCACTTTCTTTAGATTAAATACATGATTGGCACAAAACTTAATATTATTGCAATGCTCAAGATTAGTTTGGCAGGAGCAATGCTTGTAGTTTTTTTGCTACAATTATAAACAGAAAGTGATTGATTGCTTTCTTAAGGCATGCACTGCTTGATTTTGTTGCAATAATTAATGAAGTACATGTAGGCAATGTGACTTTAAAAGTATATCTACTACCATTTTAGTTCTACTATAGCTGGTGTGGTATCCATTATAGTACAATTGTTGAACGTATAGTCCCTTGAACTGATAATAGCAACCAAAATCATTTTTTAAGAAAAAATAATTTTGCGATCAAAAAAAGAAGAAATAAAGTAAAAGACAAAAAAGAGTTGCTTATTTCAATCTTCATGTTGCAGTAAAACCTTTATGATAATGATTTAACCTACATTGTCCATGTATGGATGTGCATGGAAACATTAAAATAAACACATTACTCCAGAACTCACTCCTTCATGAACAGTAAGCCAGTAACACAGAAAAAACAATTAGTCAGAGTACTTAGTTTACTAAACCTTACTATTAATAATATACAGTACATGCAAATGCATCAATCCATACAGTATGCACTAGTTTGAGTACAATAAATGTATGTATATAGTAGATACAGGAAAAGAGGGTTGTACATGTACCTGTATAACAAAGCCTTCCCTTGATCGTTTCCCAGTGCCATGTAATGACTGTCTGATGAGAAGCTGTGACAATAAACATTCTTTAACGGAGTCTTCTGTGACGGCCAATTGGAGAAGACACTCAATGAAGGAATGTGAAGCTATAAAGGTGATTGCAAAGACATAAAGACTTGATTATAATGAATTAATTAAGATAAAACAGTAAAGTAAAAGCACAAAGTAGAGTAGGGATATAAATGAAAAAAATAAAGTAATTGAAATAAAATTTAGGAAAAAAAAAATTTGGTTAGGTAATGACTCTGCCCTCAGAAAGAGCCAATGAATTACCCTCTTATTCTGTTTTAAATCTCTCTCTCCCTCTCCTTCCCTCCCTCCTCTCTCCCCCTCCCTCTCTCTCACTCGCATACCAATTTAAAGGCTGACGCCTTAGTATTTGAAGACATAGCCAATATCTCACTACAAGGAAACAGAAATATAATAGTCATACGATGAAGGCAGAGGCCAACAAAATTAAGTTTCTAAATGACAATACTCACTTTGAGTGGTTGAACTCCACTGAGCTAATGCTAGTAGTAAGATTCATTATTGACTTCAGAGGCTTTGGTTTTACATTTACAAAGCAGGACGACCACTCGTAGAGATTGACCACGCCCGAATCTGAACCACAGGCAACATAAGAGCCGGAGGGAGATACCCTGAGGGAAGTTCCCTTTATGCAGCCGTCATCAGTGAAACGATGAACACAGTCACGAGAGTGAAGGTCCCACACGTACACATGACCATCAGCTGGAAATGAAAATAGGGCAAATTGAGGAAATCAAGTAAATATTGGAGAAGAGAAGGGGAGGCTTGAACAAACTCTATTTGCATAATGAGGATTTCAAATTACTAATTCTTAGCATTTTTAATTCAATGGCTAGTGAAAATAAAATACATGTACATGTAATTTATTGGATTTTAAATTAAGGAGACACTGTTTATTTGGAGGTACTGTAGGGCACCTTTTTTCGAAGGCTGTAAATTTGTGGATTTTGCAATTTTTAAAAAATTCACGAAAATTACTTCCAGGAAAATCAAATTAATACAGTACAAGATGGTAGACGGCCACAAATTTGCAAAAATTAAATTGGCAAAGTAAAAATCCACGAAATCTATAGCACTCAAAAAAGGCCACTATGGTACAATCTAGAGCATATGTATGAGTTATTACACAATATGACATACTTCCAGTTGATAGGAGATAGTTGCTGTCTGGACTAAAAGCAACGTCAGTGACTTGACCATTCATCTTAAGGTCAGCAATCCACTGCTTGGTCTGATAATAATGGGAGAAAGAGGGAGAGAAGAATAAAAAGTGAGTACTACATGTATTAATCAATGTCTTTATGTCATGCTATGAGTTACATGTATAAGTATAACAATAGCCTAAAAATTGGCTTCAAAAAGTATACAATTTCATAATTTTTTCTAATACACACCAAAGGCTTTATCAGACACTATTCAAGCATAAATTAAATTGCAATAATAATTACATTAGATTATTGCTAATACATGTACTTGTACTTGACTACTTAATAACTGACTTTATTAGAGACAAGAGGAATGAAGCCATCTTTACTGATGAAAGCAAGCAGCTGGTTGTCAGGAGATACACGGAATGAACTGAATACAGTCTTACTGTGACCTTAAGATAATAAGAGAGAGAGATGAGTACTCTTGACTCTACCATGAAACTCATGAATGTATAACTATTGTATTAAAACAGCTAATTTTGGCCTGATTTTGGAGCAACTTTAAAAATTTGTAAAAAATCAAATTTTGATCGGAATCAGCTCAAACTAGCTACACAACATAAGAACATGTATATCTATCAGGAAAAAATATAAAAATTAAGAATTCTCTCCTAGTCATTTTTAGCGAAATTTGGCCAATGACCCTGTACTATAGTACAGAGACTTTGGCCTGATTTTGGAGCAACTTTAAAATTTGTAAAATTTGATTGGAATCAGCTACACAACATAAGAACATGTATATCTATCAGGAAAAATTATAAAAATAAGGAATTCTCTCTTTTTCAATTTTGGCAAAATTTGGCTCAGAACCATGTACTATAGTACAGTGTAGGAGGGAACTGAGCCCTTAAATAAACATTTTTTTTAACAAAATAGATATAACACAGGGATAAATAGTAGGTTAAAAAAAGAGATATAATAACGGAAATAAGTGAGAGAAAAATAATAAATAAAATGAATAGGTTAGGTTAGGGTAAGACGAGCTTCTGAGATAGCTCTGCAGAAATCGTTTGAATCAAATGATCTCATTCTGGAGCGAGATCCCCTTAAGCACCTGATTGCTGCTTTGAGAATAGCGAAAGAGTATCAACAGCGAATCAGGTTAATGGTGACACTATAGGACCTCTGAAACTTCTCTGAGTGAAGTGTTGCTAGGTGCTTAATAAACAGAGCTGACACAGGGCCAAATCCCCCAGAAGTTGAAAAGACCAAAGGTGAGAAGCAGCCTTTGGCCTGATTTTGGAGCAACTTTAAAAATTCTTAAAAAATCAAATTTTGATCGGAATCGGCTCAAACTTGCTACACAACATAAAAACATGTATATCTATCAGGAAAAATATAAAAATTAAGAATTCTCTCCTAGTCATTTTTGGCGAAATTTGGCCAATGACCCTGTACTATAGTACAGGGACTTTGGCCTGATTTTGGAGCAACTTTAAAAATTTGTAAAAAATCAAATTTTGATCGGAATCGGCTCAAACTTTCTACACAGCATAAGTACATGCATATCTATCAGGAAAAAATATAAAAATTAAGAATTCTCTCCTTAAAAAAATTCGTAAAAAATCAAATTTCGATCGGAATTGGCTCAAACTTTCTACACAGCATAAGGACATGTATATGCATCAGAAAAAATTATAAAAATGGAGAATTCTCTCCTAGCCATTTTTGATGAAATACCCTGTAAAGAGACTTTTACCAATTTTAGAGCAACTTTAATGAAGACACATACTGTACATGTAACAAATGAACATGAGACACATACAAGTGTAGGCTGCATAATTACCTTTTATTTCGTTGATCATTATTATCTTTCCTGACATCATGTCAAACACATAGAACCAGTGTCTCTCCCCAGCCATTATGACCTCTGTGCCATCAGAGCTGAAGTGAGAGGTCAGAATAGGAAACCTTTGAAGATGGACGCTCTGGAGTAAAGGATTAGAATCACCATCAACCTGGGAGAGAAATTAAAAGGGAAGGAGGGAGAGAAATTAAAAGGGAAGGAGGGAGAGAAATTAAAAGGGAAGGAGGGAGAGAGGGAGAGGGAGAGAGGGAGAGGGAGAGAGGGAGAGAGAAAGAGGGAGGGAGAGAGAGAGAGAGGGAGAAGGAGGGAGGGAGAAAGAGAGGGAGATGAGTAATAATAAAAAACAAATTTAAGAGAGTGTACCTGGAATAGACTAAGTGTCTTATGTCTACCAGCTGTCAGGATGACATGAGCTGATGGATGAAACTCCAAAGACTGCAACACAGCCTAACAAATAACAAAACAAATGATAACAAACCATTATCCAATCAATAAACCAATCATCACACAATTTAATACAGTAGGGCATCTTTTCTTTGAGGGCTGTAAATTTCACGAATTGGCTTAAAAATCTATTTTGCGGATTTAATTCTCGCAAATTTATGCCATCTGCTATCTTGTACCATAATAATCTGATTTTTGTGGAAATAATTTTCTTGAATCTTCAAAAAATCGCGAAATCCACAAAATTTACAGCCCTTGAAAAAAGTGCCCTACGGTAGTGATAATTATATCAAGCACTAATGACTTAATAGTCTTGTTAGTGAGACCGACCTTTACTACCTAAAGTCATTTGGTTAGCTGAGACTAATGAATTATAAATATCAACTTCCTGGCTGCTAGACTAGGAGGATATTATACAATAAGTACTCCTCCTGTGATCTCATGCTAAGATAGGATGCACTGAGGCCTCTCTACAGTAGGTCAGACATACAGAGACAAAGTTTCAGTTAAAAAGAAACTAATGCTTTCAAGGCTCTAGCTAACCTACACATAGCCACAGCTGGGTTTCAAAAAGATTGAAAGTATAAATGCATCGCTATTTTTTCTGGCTTGGGTCACTTTGAATGGGGAGCATCACAACACTGGATAATAAGATCATAACAAGTGGTGGTATGATAGCCTCAAGGACAAACTGGAGCATATAAAAGAGAAGAGTAGAGACAGCTAACTCCATCCAGTGATAATCTAGAGATCATATAGTCCCTAGCTACACTGATTCAAGAGATATCATGGGATATATTAAGATGATTCTATTACTGGCTCTTTTTAGTTCAGTTCTGGCAAGTGACATTGATCTCCTCACACAAGGGAATGGCAATGCATGTATGTTGCATAAAAACAACTAAAATTTAAATTCTTTAAGACATCTAAAACTTTAACTCTCTCTCTCTCTCTCTCCATACTTATAGTTTGCACTGCACATGATTGCAAGGAACTGTATGAACATGGACATACCTGCAGTGGAGTGTACACTATCAAACCTGATGAACTACCTCCATTTAAGGTAACCCAAAGCAATACATACTGTATAGTGGGAAATTTTGGAGGAGATTAAATTTGGCGAATTTGGCATTTTGATAGCCATTTGCCAAAATAAAAATCTGCCATTTTGAGTCATTATATGCATGCTCAACGGCACGTGGTCAAGAATCCACCAACCACCAAAATTTAGCAATTCGTCAAATTTTAGCCCTTCCAAAATTTCCCACTATATGGTACTTGTTTTGCATACATTCTACATAAAATGCATTTGATATTATTTGGTAGGTTTATTGTGATATGAGTAATGGTGGTGGTTGGACTGTATTTCAAAGGAGAATGGATGGCTCAGTTAACTTTTATCTCAAATGGGCCGACTACCAAAAAGGATTTGGAGATCTCAATGGAGAGTTCTGGCTGGGACTTGATAAAATACACCGACTCACAGCAACCGGCAATACTAGCCTACGTGTTGACCTAAAGGACTTTGCCAATGTGAAAAAGTTTGCTCAATACTCTTCATTCAGTGTAGGGAATCCTCTCACAAAGTATAAACTAAAGGTAGGAGGATACAGTGGGGATGCTGGAGATAGCTTAGCTCCACAAAACGGGAATGGATTCACTACTAGTGACAATGATAATGATCAGTGGGATGGTAACTGTGCCACTCAGTTCAAAGGAGCATGGTGGTACTTTAAATGTCATAATTCAAACCTCAATGGACAGTACCTGACGGGCACACACAAATCCTATGCTGATGGAGTGAACTGGGACAGTTTCCGAGGTCTCCATTATTCATTGTATGTCACTGAGATGAAGACTCGGAGGAATTAAGACAAGGTTTTGTGGACACTTTAAAAGCAAACTTCGTTGTAGTTTTTAGCAATTTTAGTATTTTTGCTTAGTTTTTTCTTTAAAATGAATCATTTGCAACTCATACCAAAATGAAAAATCATGATTTGAAGTTACTGCAAATTTCTCATATGGCATTTTGATAGCATTTGTAACCACTGATTTGCACATGCTCAACAATACATGTACATGACCACAAATCTGCTAAATCACTAAAAAACTTGAACAATTTGCTAAAACTTTACTCCAACGCCTTTTTTCAAAGGCTATAAATTTTGCGGATTTCGCCATTTTTAAAAAGATTCACAAAAATTACTTCCGCCAAAATCAAATTAATATGGTACAAAATGGCAGACGATATAAATTCACAAAATTAAATCCGCAAAATGAAAATCTACGAAACTTATAGTCCCAAAAAAGGCGCCTTACGGTATGCTCCTACTGTAAGTTAGTAAATACTAAGCCTCACTTGAGCTGGTTTCTCCTTATTGGCTTGTCCCATTGGTTTGATGTCAATGGTTTCTCCTGGTAACCGGGACACACGTCCAGCTAACAGACGACCAGTCCCAGCTAATAAATTATCCTCCTCCTCTTCCTCTCCTTCACTATCAGAATCCACACTAGTATCTATTAAAGACAATTAATGTGACATTAATACAATAATGCTTATAAATATATTAAGTGTGTAATGTATAAAATTTATAAATTACCTTTGGAGCGTTTCTTCTGAGGTATGCTAATAGACCATTCTGGCTCCTTGGTTATCTTCTGAAACCTAGAAGTGTAGGACATCCAATAATTTTATTTAATATAAAAATTATAAATAATAATAATAATTATCATTAATTTACCATCATACCTATCTCTCAGTCGAGACGAAAATTCTCGTCCACTGACAACGTCTTCATCAGCAGTTTTACGCAGTTGAGTCAAATCACTCTTTTTGAGATCAATCCTGAAAAAAGATCACGTGATCATCACTCTATCATCATAAACACACTTTATGACGTCATCATCTTCATCAAACCAGACTGGTGCTGCTTTCCTGGGCCGCTTATTTTCACTTTCCTCTTTATCATTACTCTCAGGAGACTCCCCGCGCCTCTCCTAAAGTTTAAAAACAATATTAGACTAGGTTGGATAAAGCTGAAGGCCACGTACCGACTTTTCTTGGGAAATAAAAGGCTGGCGACCGAACACCAGCTTTTCCAGCCGCTCTTCCTCGCCGGGCTCTCCATCTCTTCTTTCCTTATCTATAGTGAACGTGTCAGAGGAAGATAAAGCTTTACTGGCCTCAGAAGAATGGGTTTTTCGTCTGAGAAGCAACATCTTGTCACCACGTGGTTAAGAGGTATAGTGGGTGTGGCTAATAAATAATTAAAAATAATAATAGTTATTATTATTGTTTTAAAAATCATTAAGAAATTGTGCAGTGCAATAAAAACAAATTCATAGCTATTTGCATTCATTATGACTTTCCAAGGATCCTTCTTTGCTACACTCTCCAACTTACAACATACTCATGATAGGGGGCTGCTCTTAGGGAGTGTCTTGCTGTCTGGTTGCAAAGAGCTGATGGTGTGGATAAAAATGGAGGAACTAACTATGTATCACTAGCTAATGCTGTAGAGAGATTGGGACAAAGAGCTGGAGCTGATGACATACGAAGTGAGTTATAATAATTGTATTAGTAGATTAGCTGAGGGAAAGGGACAATGGTATTATTATTATTTACATGTATAAGGATTAAATTCACTATTAATTTATAAAATTGTTATTATTATTATTTTTAATTATTTTAGGATAATGTGGAATTGAAACAGCACAAGAGGATGCCCCTGTCATTAGTATGTATTAATTAATAATAATTATATTTATTAGTTTATTAAGAGACTGGAGGGAGGAGCCCAGTGACTCCATTACCAGTACAGGAAGACAGTTACATTGCAGAAGAAGAAGAAGAAGAGAAACCATCAAAGAAAGAAGATGAAGATGAAGGAGAAGGAGGTAAATGAATTAAACAATTATTAGTATTAAGGCCCCTATACACTAGGCAATGCTATTGCAGGCAATCTGTGGTTACTTTGATCTTCAGGCCTAGAATAGAAACCTGTTCTATTCCAGGCAACACATTGCTTGCAACGTCAAAGTAACCACAGATTGCTTGCAATAGAATTGCCTAGTGTATGCTGGCCTTTAATGTACTTATGCTGTATAGAAAGTTTGAGCTGATTCCGAGCCAAAATTTGAAAAAACCCCTGTACTATTATATATATATATATATTATTAAAAAAAAAACAGAACGGACAAAGAAAACCTCATGTTCAGTATTGTATAGCCTATCGTTGTTTGAAAAAATGGCTCCAAATTTACTTCCAACTTTTATTATATTTTCTGATACATATTGATGTACTTATGCTGTGTAGAAAGTTTAAGCTGATTCTGACTTCAATTTTTCGAGTTACAGCCATTTTAAAAAATGGGCCAAAATCTGAAAAAATCCCTGTACTATAGCCCATGGTTTTTCCAAAAAATATTACATTTTCTGATACATATTTACATGTACATGTATATTATCATTATTTATTATTACTATTAATAATAATAATAATTATTATTATTATTATCATCATTATTATTATTAAAACAGAAAGAGCACTTAGATGTAGGATGAACAAAAATTAGTGAAGAAAAATAAATATTATTATTATTATTATTACCGTAGATCAGGAATTTAGTGTGGTAGAAAATTTTTAAGTTTTAAAATTGTGCTGTGATTTAATTTTTACTAAATTAGACTGTGTCATTTATTATTGAATGTGGCATCTAATTATATGGGTAATCTGTTTTTTTGCGAAATTCTAATCCAGTAAATTTAAAATCACAGTAACAAGCGTAACAGTGTAAAAAATATTCCTATAATTGATTTCACCACCTTGCAAGTACAACTTGGTCATTATTAAGACTTATAGAGGTTGTCTCTACCTTATAATGCTTCTAGAGAAGTCTTTAGACAGTATCTCTATGCTCTCTTGCTGTTAGAAAGCTCTTAACTTTGCTCCCATTTGTAAGCCGCCATTTTGTTTGCCGTGGCCACACCCACTCACGTAAAGGAACATGGGCGGGTGGTTGCTAAGGCTGTTATTTCTCCAATACAACGTGTATAGAAGAAATGTAAGTGTGGACATACAAATAAATAATTATAATATACATAGCGCGACGGTGAATTCAATTATAGGAACGACCTGGGGGCTTCGCCCCCAGGTTGTTAAAAAATTTCCAGATTGATGGTATTATTATTATTATTATTAATAGGATTTCTCAATATCTACTGCTGAGGCTCATGGTCATTCAGTTATTATTGCTAATGATCCTGATGCTGATAGACTGACCTTGGCGGAAAAACAACCGGGGAATACTAATGAGGGAGGGAAGGGCAACTGGCGAGTGTTTACTGGCAATGAGATTGGGAGCATGTTGGGCTGGTGGGCCATGGAAAATTTTAAGAAAATAACAAAAATTTTGATGGTAAGTCATCAAAAATTATTAGTAATTTGTATTAATTTTTTGTTATTATTTCAAAGGTTATAAAGTCCATTTAATATGCAGTACAGTTTCATCAAAATTATGATGATCAATAGCTAAAGTTGAAGGGATCCAGTTTTCAGTTAGTGGCTAGCGGGACAGTCTTTTATTGTAGCTCCTCCTCTTTCTCCTCCTCTTTTGTCTGTAGGAAACTCTCACTGGGTTCAAGTGGATGGGTAACTTAAGCCACACCCTCCTTGAGAAAGGAGAGGAGGTTCTCTTTGCTTTTGAAGAAGCAATAGGAGTCATGTTTGGTACTACAGTACTGGATAAAGATGGAGTAAGTGAGTGGAGCTGCTGTGACTGGAGAAATGGCCGCCTACCTTTACTCTAATGGAGAGAAATTCTCTTCACTGTTAGAAGACATTTATTTAAATATGGTCGAGTTGTCTCAAGCAATTCTTATTTCATATGTCACTCAAAAGAAGCGATAAAAGAAGTCTTTGATGGACTGAGAAAAGATGGACAAATCATTATAATGAGGTAGTGTATTTTGAATAAAATCTCTCTCTCTTTCTCTCTCAGCACCTAGTGTACCAATTACATTCCTTAATGTATAAATTAACCTCCACATAAAGGACACCTTCGTATAACAGAGACACTTTTTCTTGGTCCGAAGTGTCCACTATATAGAGGCTAGTCTATACATGTACATGTAGTCCAGCCTGTCTGGAGGTGTGTGTGTATGAGTAATATAATGCCTAAGGACTGAGATATCTGCTTGAGTGAAGATGTAGTGGGAGTACATGTATATTAGGGTACATTCCATAAAAGCAACAGCCAGTAGCAGCAGGTGTCACTGGTAATTAATAATGAATGAGCCATTAACCATGTACATGGTCTCAGTGATATACTGACAGAGAGAGAGAGATGTCATTAATTAGTTAAGTGTGTATCTACTAGGTACACATTCCTCAGTTGCTACTCCTATCTAGT
>NW_003546419.1:68565-71236 GCF_000090795.2 Amphimedon queenslandica | reverse complement strand
TCTCTCTCTCTCTCTCTCTCTCTCTCCCCCTCTGAGCATATGTTTTACATGTACATGTCAATGCATAAATAATTCATTAAGTGCCAAACCAAAACCCAGCCTTAATTAATAATATCACCTGATAAATAATAATCACCTAAGGCACATGGTCAAGCACATGTCAAGTTTATAGTGCCAGGAGAAGGGAAACCAATACCTTCCAGTATGTAGTGGTAAGCCCAGTTGTGTTAGATAATAAGCATAGGCCCTGTATATCTAGTGTCAGCACACATGTAACTGTACAAGCCATATTGGTAACAACAGCTTTTTAAGGCAGGCAGGGAGGTGAGAGTTTGGCCATTAAAAACGTTTTAACCCCCAGTTCCAGTTCTCAAGACTGGACTGCCTAGCCTGCTGTTCACCACGGCTTCATGCTAACACAGTAATTGTAAAAGTTTGTTTATATTGTCACATGGTATGACGACAGTTGGTGTCTCTGAGTCGTGAAAAGAGGGTCAAGGGCGGGATGCTAGGTAGATAGCCAGGAAAGAAGCCTAGGCGGGTAGGCAGACTAGGAGCATCAACCGACTGTGGCCAACACTCTGACGTCTGACTATCGACAAGAGTTGTGTGTAGTGTCCTCTCTTAAATCTAATGTCACACTTTTATTTAATCTCTCTCTCTCTCTCTCTCTCTCTCTCTCTCTCTCTCTCTCTCTCTCTCTCTCTCTCTCTCTCTCTCTCTCTCTCTCCTACAGTATCAGTATCCCAGTACTTGTGGTCCAGCTGGTGTTACTAGTGTATGTGATATTACTGTTGGGTATGACAGTACCAGACCTCCTCACTATTTAAACCAGTGAGTATAACCTGTCAAACAGGTTTACTAGTATTATAATACCAGTGGGTATTACTAGTATTCCAAACAGGTATTACCAGTTGATCCTGGTAGTCAGATGATCATGTTGTCTTTGGATAATAATTGTGAGTTCACTTTGAGGGCCTCAGGGACTGAACTGAAGATCAAGTATTATGTGTACATGTTCAGTCCTCCTGGAGTACAGTATGTGTTACCACCATTATACAATATATTAATATTCATTATTATTATTATTATTATTATTATTAGTGTTGATGATCCTCACTTAAAGATACTCTGTCTCATACTGTTGATGATATTATTAATGAATTTATTAAAACAGATTATTATAATTTAATATATAGATCTATTTAATAAAAGATGTTATGTGAGTCTATTGTAATGTGTTTAGTTTTTAATGTTATTGATTGGTTCAATTTGGTTGTTGTGATAAGTTTGTGTCATGTGATCAGTAAATAGTTTGTTGTGTGGGAGTGAACTGTCAAGATGGCCACTGGTGGATCAGGTTAGCTCTTGTGTTAGTATCAAGCGTTAGTGTTTGATTCACTTTAATTCACTTTACATTAGGAAGGAATACTAAATATGAAGGATGGTTATTATATGAGGAGAAAGGTTTAAATGAATATGTAGCAATATTTACTGTAGCTAAAAATGAAAACACAATCCATGATGTAAATATATTATAATGAAGTATATTATGTACATGATGTGTATTAATGTGTTTATTTACAGTATATTGGAAGGAAGCACCCTAGAGCTTGGATACATTATAATATCTTCTTTACATTTGTCCGGCAGCAAGACTCTACACTTACATCAAGAGGTGATTATATTGAATTAAAGTTTGATACTCCACAAATTAAGCAAACCACTGGATGGATTATTAAACCTGACACAGTACCTTGTAGAGTAAGTGCTTGTATCATATATATGTTATAATTAATGTGTGTGGGTGTATCAATAGATATATAGAAGTAATGTTGATAAGGTTGGTACACCTGGTTATCCTGACCCTCCCTCCTGCAATATATCAGTACATGCTTCACTTGATGCTGTTTATAGACTACATTATACTATACCAGTGGAAGGTGTGGTGGTTACAGATGGTGGCACATTGTACATTGAAAGGACATTGAGAAGTAAGATACCATATAGCTCAAAACTTTTGAGGGTAAAAACTTTCACGAATGAGTGAAAAGAGAGATATTCGCGATTAAAACTTTCGCGAATGGCCCAGCTAGCAGCTCCATACTTGAAGATTGGGAGAGCTCCCATAGCATCAAGCAAATGAAAAGCATGACTACAAGAGAGTTTTGGCCTTCTTTCTTCAAGATACAACTGATAGAGGCCATTTTAAGACAGTAAAGACACATGTGCTCAATTAATTAAGGCAAACCCATGCCTACTTGACCACACCCCTTAAAATTTTTGCGATGAAAACTTTTGAATTTGAGGCCAAAACTGCAAAATTCGCGGAAGTTTTCAGCCTCAAAATTTTGGAGCTATACGGTAGATCAGAGTGGGTATGGTCTAGTGTTAGTAACCAGACCCATTACACTACTCACAATGTTGGTACTAATATAATGATATTCATACCTTCAGTAGTATAAGTATTGTATTAATACATAATTATTTAATTGACCATTGACAGTGGCGTAGCCAGGATTTTTGGAAAGAGGGGGCAAGCTGTGTGGCGTGCAAAGTGCGCTGCAAAATTTTGCGAAACCACGCCCTTTTGGGGCGTGGCCACACCTATTTTTCAACATGGCGGACTTCTTGACCGATCATAGGCAACGTTGAATGCCTTTTCAGCCTT
>NW_003546419.1:56449-68555 GCF_000090795.2 Amphimedon queenslandica | reverse complement strand
ATTGACACATACCGTGAACCATCCTTATGATTTTAATAATTAATTTATGTTCTATTACTCCATAGGTCCTCTCTTAGACATTAATGATTTACAGTATGTACTTGACACATTGAATGAATCTGGCTTCTCACAGACGAAATGGTATGATCTTGGTAATGCTTTAGGATTATATCGTAGTACACTGAGGACTATTAAAGATGAGTGTGCTGGAGATGATCAAGGATGTCTTAGGCAGTGTCTAGTAAAATGGTTAGAGAGAGCTTATTGGGTTGATATTAAAGGAGGTCCAAGAATGTTCTCTCTATGTGTTACTCTTGAGTACATTCTTGAGAAAGGAGCAGCTGATTATATCAGTAAGTTATTATTATTATTATAATTTTAATATATTGTATCTATTTATATGTGGTTTTACATGACACAAACTTTGATAATATGATTTTATGTATTGTCTTATATGAAGTTTCTTTTTTATTTTATTTTTAGGAGAGAAGATTATTGATAAAGATTCTCCAGGTATTATATTATTATCACTCAATAAATATATTTCATGTATTTTTACTGACATTTGGTGAATGGTGGAACATTTTAGCTGTCACATGTCATTGAGCATATTATGAATAATGAAATAAAAATTTATTGACAGCTTCTTCACCAATTTACAAAATTAATAATAAATTAAATAATAATAATAATAATGATAATAATAATAATTAATGTTTTTAATTTTTGTCTGTAGAGTTACGTCACTATCGTGAAGCACTTAAGACTATCGTGACGTGTCATCTTACTAAGGCAGTAGTTCAAGGAGAAGCTCGTGTTGGTAAAACCTGTTTCAAGTCACTTCTACTGGATGAAAAGTACGTCAAAGCAAGTACCGGTATTGCTGAGCCGAGAGTTGGTATCTACTGCTACAGACGAGATACTGGGAAACGATACAAGTTATTGGATGTTGCAGAGTTAGAAGAAATTGTTAAAAATGCTTTGAAAAAAGATGCAACAGAAAAATTGATCAATTTTCCATTAGAAAATCAGGTCAGTGAAGGTATCGATCAAAAGAAACCGACCAGAGGAAATGACGCAGCTGACGAGACTGACGATGGATTTGTAGATGAATATGAAGCCACCGAAGGACCTGGCGATGGAGATGGAGCACATGGAGATGAAAAGGAAAGTTCACTGAGTCAAGAAGTAGAGAAAGTACTTGATGGAGTGCGACAGTGTTCAGGGAAGGAGAATCGTCTTGAAGGTGCTCAATGGCTATACCTCATTGATACAGGAGGTCAAATCGCTTTTCAAAAGTTGCTTCCAATTTTTATGCCGTTTGCTCAAGTTCTTATTCTGGTTGTTAATATTTCAAAAGAGTTGTCTAGTGGCTCCACTGCAGTGATGCACATTGAAGGTGAGGATCACAGTGATGGGAGTCCATCCAGATTGACGGTCGAAGAAGTTTTGAAGCAAATTATTTCTTCAATAGCTTCTGGCATGCAGCATTTCAGGGATAGCTATAAAGATCATGAAGTTCTACGAGATTTAGTTCCAGAGAAATTGCAGGTTCTGACAATTGGTACACATGGAGATGAATGCAGTGATGTAGCAGAGTCTAAAAACATATTAGCAGAAAAATTGGCAGAAATAATCAAAGGAAATGATGATTGTGAGTCAATTGAAGCTGATCGTGTAGTTCGTGTACGGGAAATTGATGGTCGTATTGCTAGTGCAGCTGTTGAAGAAAGAGGAAACGAGACAAATTTTAAGAACACGAAGATTTCGTTGGATGATGTAGATGAGATCTTAACGAAAGATGATAAAGGAATCAACATTCCATTTTATTACTACTTCTTTGATATCGTACTTCGCGTTGCAGCAAAAGAGGGATGTGGTGTGTTGCGATTATCCACCTGCAAAAGTCTTGGGGAAGATTTAAAACTTGAAGAAAAGGAAGTGATGGAATCTCTTAATTTCTTGCACCATATCAACAGTATCATTTATTATCATGATTCTAAAGCCTGCAGTGACCTGGTGTTTGTTAACATAGGCAGTCTCATCAGTATTCTCAAGGAGTTGGTCAGCCATGTTCATGTTCTTCACTCCAAAGCAAGAAAATACACTGGAGATGATGACGTTATAAAGGGGATCCTTTCAGCAGCGAAGTTTAAGGCGATTTGCAAAAATCAGCTTGGTTGTATCGAAAAAGAGCTAAAAGTTGATGATATTGCCAGGAATTTGCTGAATCTTTTCCTGGAGCTCTCAATAGCTACACCAATAGATAATAAATATTTCATACCAGCTCTCCTTCCAGTAAGAGATGTTACAATTATCAATCCTTTTAAAGATCGTGAGCCATTGCTGTTTTACTTCAAGAAGGCTACTCCAATGGGCCTTTTCTGCTCTGTTGTTACTCGTCTCCTTTCTGAGCCTTGCTACGAAATCACTTCGACAAAAATTGACAATTTCTCAAATTACATCAAAATGAAACATCAGAAGTCATATCATATTGTTCTAGTTGAACAGGTCAATTGCATTGAAATCCATTGTGAGGAGCAGAGCATTGAATGCAGTGTAAAGAAAGATGTAAGAGAAGCGATCACTTCTGCAGCTAAGAAACACAATCTCAGTGAGAGTCATAGGAATCCTGAGATCCGGTTTTATTGTTCATGTGAGCATGGCCCTGCTGGAGGAGGTGTGGCTAAGGGGGAGAAGCATACAGTAACAGTTAATGAGGAGCGGTGGATCTTTAGATGTACTAAAACGGAAGAAATATGTCATATGAAGATAGCATGGGAGTCCTGGCTTGGTGGTAAGTTATTATTATTATTATTATTATTATTATTATTATTATATTATTATTATTATTATTATTATTATTATTATTATTATTCCACAGTTGATACACTAAACACTCCTCCTTCTCCTACAAAACAAAGTAAAATACATTAATATTCATTGATACTAGTTTAATTGTAAAGGTACACTATACTTATTGTTTCTAGCTTTTAAATTTTTTGCTGTTCACATTAACAGTGGACAACCTTCTAAGATATGACCACTGCATGTTTACTGCTATGATAGTGTTAATTTTTCTTCTATACTCTTGTAGATCCAAAGGAGATACTACAGAAATATTCAGTTACGCTGTCCGAAGCAATATCAGCTAATGTTAACAATGTTGCTAAAGCATTGTTTGCCAAAGATCTAATAACACAAGGGAGTAGAGAATATATAATGACAGTAGATAGTGTATCTGCTTCTACTAAAGCTGATAGAGTAATGACTGATGTCATGGGTCAATCAGGAGCTTCTCTTGATGGAACACGATATTTAGTTAAAGTGTGTCATGTATTGACTCAACAAGGCGGAGCAATAGAAGAGATAGGGAATGTTATGCTTAAAGAACTAGGTATGTACATGTACATAAGTCAATTAATGTTAACCTCTTTCTGTTCACAATAGGAGAAGACTCTGCTACTGTCCATCCTCCTCCTCTTTTTCAAAGTGGAGCTAGTGTTGCTAGTGAAGGTTAAAATTAATTATATTATTTTTTAGCTGATGCCATTGTGGCTGTTGTATGCATCCTGTATTTAGCATACTGTAGGGTGCCTTTTTTTCGAGGGCTATAAATTTTGCGGATTTTGCGATTTTTTAAAGATTCGCAAAAATTACTTTTGCGAAAATCAAATTAATACAGTACAAGATGGCAGACGGCATAAATTCGTGAAAATTAAATCCGCGAAATAAAAATCCATGAAATTTATAGCCCTCAAAAAAGAGGTGCCCTACGGTAGTCACGGTACCACTGTTGTTAAGTAGACCTGATCTTGATTTTTGTTGCAACAGTCTGTTATTATGTTAATGTGCATCTCACTCATTTCATTTTTCCGTTTCTTTACGAAACAATGTAAAATACATTAATATTCATTAAATTTACTATTAATTTATAAAAGCCCCTGTCATTGGTATGTATTAATTAATAATGATTATATTTATTAGAAGAAATCCCTGTACTATGCCATACCCATGGTTTTTCCAAAAATGGCTTTGAAATCACTCCCAATTTTTATTATATTTTCTGATACATATTTATGTACTTGTGCTGTGTAGAAAGTTTGAGCTGATTCCAGCTTCATTTTTTTCAAGTTACGGCCTTTAAAAAAATGGGCCAAAATCTAAAAAATCCCTGTACTATAGCCTATGGTTTTTTCCAAAAATTGGCTTCGAAATTACCCCAAATTTTTTTTTCTAAAACAATTTCCATTACTTTATAGTTCGACAAAGACCAAACTTTGCTCCACCCAAACCTGACGATCAGGAATGTGAACAGCGAGAGAAGGTTCCTCCTCATAAAGTCAAGAAAGGTGTGACTAGTACTAATATCCAGTCCATTCTTACTGTCACTGTAGGTAGCTATTGTAATTGGAAAGTGATAGGAGGAGGTGCTGTTTGTATTGTTGTTGTTTTTGTCGTTGTTTTTGGTTTTCTTGTGAATAGTGTGTCTGGAAATAAAGTTAATGAAGGTATTATTAATAACAGTATTTGTACAGTCATAAATATATATACTATCAGATATCAGTCTTGATGTCACTGATCTACAAGAGATACTTGATGTGTTAGGGAAAGGTTTTTTTCCTGATCATCGCTGGCTTGATCTCAGTCTCAGTTTGAATCTATTACACAATGATTTATCAGTTATTGAAGCTGATAGACTAACAGCTCACCAACAATTACAGGAGATGCTGTCATTATGGCTGAGAAGAGGAAGGGCAACTTGGAACAGATTAGCTACAGCACTTGAAAACATTAAAGAATATAAAGCAGCAGGTAAGCAGGAGGAAGAGATTTATTCATTTTTATTATACATGTACTTATGTTGCGTAGAAGTTTGAGCTCATTCTGATCAAATTTAGATTTTTTATATTTATAAATACACATGTACTTATACATTATACATTTATGTTGGTTATACATAATTATAACACTATAATGTATAATGTATGATTATTATTCTTTTATTTTTAGAAGTTGTGAAGGCTAGAGTTACAAATGACAGATACGAACTTTAACTTTTATACTTTTATAATAATTAACAATTTTTTATTCGATGTTAACCTTTTCTGTTCACAATAGGATACTCACCATCCTCCTCCTCCTGCTAGTGATTTATTTTTGGACACTCAGTTCCTTATTTTTTAATTATTAGCTATCATGATCATGTTTTTAAATTCTTTTTCAATTCCTTTGTACATTACATGTACCGGTATGCTAACAGTATCTTTTTAAAACATACCCACCTCGAATCCCACACATTAATAATTCAATTAAGAAGTATGGGGGCGTCTTCTTGTACACAGAGACAATGGAGGACAAGCCAGCACTAAACGAGCTCCTAACTCACGTAGACGTTGGTACAGAGTGGCTGAGACTAGGGGTACTACTGGAACTGGATATGAAAGATCTAACCGCCATAGAACATGAGAGACCCACCAAAGACTACAGCACATGTACGCCCTCTGGTTGAAGACCAATCCTAACCTCGATCCTAACGCTACAAGAGGACAACTGATCAAAGCATTAGGAGTCATCAGAGCTAATACTTTAGCTGATAAATACAAGAAATGGATCAGTAGTACTGGCAGAGCTACTGCTACTAGTAAAGACACTAATACAAGAAGACACACTTCTTCAGTCAGTAAACAATGTAAGTTAGTATCAGTGTGGACTATTGACTGTTAGATTTATGCTGTATAGTTGGTAAATGTGGAGGGAATGGGGAACTATTGACAAATGTAAATGTAATGATCTTAAATATATTTTTATTGTAGCTACAACTCAATAATCACTTGATATCACTGATCTTCAAAAAGTGTTGAATTTGTTGCAGATGCTCATTTCAACAGAGACTGCAGGGAGGAACTGGGTCTAGTACTAGGACTCTATCAGGACCCAACACTCTCCAACTTACAATGTACTCATGATAGGGAGGCTGCTCTTAGGGAGTGTCTTGCTGTCTGGTTGCAAAGAGCTGATGGTGTGGATAAAAATGGAGGAGCTAACTATGTATCACTAGCTAATGCTATAGAGAGATTGGGGCAAAGAGCTGGAGCTGAGGACATACGAAGTGAGTTATAATAATTGTATTAGTAGATTAGCTGAGGGAAAGGGACAGTTGTGTTATTATTATTTATAAGGATTAAATTTACTATTAATTTATAAAATTGTTATTATTGTTTTAAATTATTTTTAGGACAATGTGGAATTGAAGCGGCACAAGAGGATGCCCTGTCATTATAGTATGTATTAATTAATAATAATTATATTTATTAGTTTATTAAGAGACTGGAGGGAGGAGCCCAGTGACTCCATTACTAGTACAGGAAGACAGTTACATTGCAGCTAGAAGAAGAGAAACCATCAAAGAAAGAAGATGAAGATGAAGGAGGAGGTAAATGGATATAATAATTATTAGTATTGATGTACACCCGTACTTATGCTGTGTCGAAAGTTTGAGCTGATTCCTAGTTTATTTTTTTAAGTTACAGTCATTTTAAAAAATGAGCCAAAGTCTAAAAAATTTCCTGTACTATAGCCCATGGTTTTTCCAAAAAATGGCTCCGAATTTACTTCCAATTTTTATTGTATTTTCTGATACATATTGATGTCCTTATGCCATGTAGAAAGTTTGAGCTGATTTCAACTTCAATTTTTCAAGTTATGGCCATTTTTAAAAATGAGCCAAAATCTGAAAAATTCCCCTTACTTTTATAGCCCATGGTTTTTCCAAAAAATGGCTCCGAGTTTACTTCCAATTTTTATTATATTTTCTGATACATATTGATGCACTTATGCTGTGTAGAAAGTTTGAGCTGAATCCGACTTCTATTTTTCAAGTTACGACCATTTTAAAAATAAGCCAAAATTTGAAAAATTTCCTGTACTACACGTATATATAGCCCATGGTTTTTTCCAAAAATGTCTCCAAAATTACGCCCAATTTTTATTACATTTTCTGATACATATTTACATGTACATGTACATGTATATTATCATTATTACTATTAATAATAATAATAATAATAATAATAATATTATTATTATTATTATTATTATTATTATTATTACTATTATTATTAATAGGATCTCTCAATATCTACTGCTGAGGCTCACGGTCATTCAGTTATTATTGCTAATGATCCTGATCCTGATAGACTGGCCTTGGCGGAAAAACAACCGGGGAATACTAATGAGGGAGGGAGGGGCAACTGGTGAGTGTTTACTGGCAATGAGATTGGGAACATGTTGGGCTGGTGGGCCATGGAAAATTTTAAGAAAATTAACAAAAATTTTGATGGTAAGTCATTAAAAATTATTAACAATTTGTATTATTTTTTTGTTATTATTTCAAAGGCTCTAAAGTCCATTTAATATGCAGTATAGTTTCATCAAAATTATTATGATCAATAGCTAAAGTTGAAGGGATCCAATTTTCAGTTAGTAGCTAGCGGGACAGTCTCTTATTGTAGCTCCTCCCCTTTCTCCTCCTCTTTTGTCTGTAGGAAACTCTTACTGGGTTCAAGTGGATGGGTAACTTAGACCACACCCTCCTTGAGAAAGGAGAGGAGGTTCTCTTTGCTTTTGAAGAAGCAATAGGAGTCATGTTTGGTACTACAGTACTGGATAAAGATGGAGTGAGTGGAGCTGCTGTGACTGGAGAAATGGCCGCTTACCTTTACTCTAATGGAGAGACATTCTCTTCACTGTTGGAAGACATACATTTATTTAAAATATGGTCGAGTTGTCTCAAGCAATTCTTATTTTATATGTCACTCAAAAGAAACGATAGAAGTCTTTGATGGACTGAGAAAAGATGGACAAGTAATTATAATGAGCTAGTGTATTTTGAATAAAATATCCCTCCCTCCCTCCCTCCCTCCCTCTCTCTCTCTCTCTCTCTCTCTCTCTAGTCTGATCTCTCTCTCTAGTCTGATCTCTCTCTCTCTCTCTCTCTCCTACAGTATCCCAGTGCTTGTGGTCCAGCTGGTGACAATATATTAATATTCATTATTATTATTATTATTATTATTATTATTATTATTATTATTAGTGTTGATGAGTCCTCACTTAAAGAAACTATCTCGTACTATTGATGATATTATTAATGAATTCATTAAACCAGATTATTATAATTTATTAGTATTATAGATCTATTTAATAAGAGATGTTATGTGAGTCTATTGTAATGTGTTTAGTGTTTAATGTTATTTTATTGGTTGTTGTGCATGTGATAAGTTTGTGTCATGTGATTAGTAAATGTTTGTTGTGTGGGACAGTGCTTCCAGGTCCAAATTTCAATTTTTCCCCATGGTCCCAAAAATTTCCCTAGAAATCCCTAATTTTGCAAAAATTTCCCCCTAGATTACCCCTAAAAATTTATTCATTTCCCCTAAATTTTCCCCCAAAAAGACCATAAGAATCTAAAATTTTAAGAGGTTAATTATTAAAAATTCACATGAATTATTAATTAACCATTATTCATAATTAATATTAAAGTTAATAAAGTGTGTATAGGGTGGAGCTTGTAGTTAATACTTATGAATATCATTAAATACCTATGAATACATTAAAATACCTATGAATATCATTATAATCAGGAAATATCAAAAATTCCCTAGATTTCAATGATTTATGAAATTCCTTCCCCTAAATTCAGACAATTTTCCCGCTAGATCTAGGGAAATTTCCCTATAGGTCTGGAATCACTGGTGTGGGAGTGAACTGTCAAGATGGCCACTGGTGGATCAGGTTAGCTCTTGTGTCAGTATCAAGTGTTAGTGTTTGATTCACTTTATTTCACTTTACATTAGGAAGGGATACTGAATATGAAGGATGGTTATTTTATGAGGAGAAAGGCTTAAATGAATATGTAGCAATATTTACTGTAGCTAAAGATAGAGACACACTCTTTGATGTAAGTATAATTATAATGAGGTATAATTGTGTACATGATGTGTATTAATGTGTTTATTTACAGTATCAGAAAAGGAAGCACCCTAGAGCTGAGTTAGATCGATATATCTCCTTTACATTTGCCCCGCAGCAAGACTCTACACTTACATCAAGAGGCAATTATATTGAATTAAAGTTTGATACTCCACAACATGAACCAACCACTGGATGGATTATTAAACCTCACACAGTACCTTGTAGAGTAAGTACTTGTATCATGTATATATATAATTAATGTGTGTGTGTGTGTGTATCAATAGATATATAGAAGTGATGTTGATAAGGTTGGTACACCTGGTTATCCTGACCTTCCCTCCCACAGTATATCAGTACATGCTACACCTGATGCTCTTCTTAGACTATATTATACTATACTATTGGAAGGTGTGGTTGGAGTTGATACATTGTTCATTGCAAGGACATTGAGAAGTAAGATACCGTACTAACGGGTTATTAAGCGTAGGCGCTTATGCAGAAAATGACAGAAAAACAGGCGCTTAATAATGACTCAGCGCTTAATAACTACAGTAGGTGTGGTTTACAATAATAATTAATTAATCACTTTACTGGCTTTACATTTTACAATGGTGGGTGGTGAAGAATGATCTTTTGACAGTCTGGTTCGTGGCCACAACGCTTATAAAAAGTGTCTGGACTCCTACTGCTGTAACTCTTACTGCTTGGACTCTTACTGTTTTGTACTGCGCTTAACAAACCCATGCTAAGAGCTACATTGAGCTAGGCGCCTAATAAGAACTAGGTGCTTAACAACGAAGGGCGCTTAATAACCCGTTAGTACGGTAGATGAGAGTTGGTGTGGTCTAGTATTAATAACCGCACCCATTACACTACTCACAATGCTGGTACTAATATAATAATATTCATACCTTCAGTAGTATAAGTATTATATTAATAAATAATAATTTAATTGACCATTAACACATACCGTGAACCGTCCTTATGATTTTAATAATTAATTTATGTTCTATTACTCCACAGGTCCTCTCTTAGACATTAATGATTTACAGTATGTACTTGACACATTGAATGAAGCTGGCTTCTCACAGAGGAGACGGTATGATCTTGGTAGTGATTTAGGATTATATTATAATACACTGGAGGCTATTGAGGCTGAGTATCCTGGAGATGAACAAGGATGTCTTAGGCAGTGTCTAGTAAAATGGTTAGAGAGAGTTGATGATGTTGTTCCTGAAGGAGGTCCAACAATGGTCTCTCTATGTGCTGCTCTTGAGGGTATTGGTGAGAAAGCAGCAGCTGATTATATCAGTAAGTTATTATAAATACATTGTATCTATTCTTATGTGGTTTTACATGACACAAGCTTTGATAATTTAATTTATGTATTGTCTTACATGAAGTTTCTTTTTTATATTTATTTTTAGTAAAGAATATTTTTAATAAAGATTCTCCAGGTATTATATTATTATCACTCAATAAATATATTTCATGTATTTTTACTGAAATTTGGTGAATGGTAGAACATTTTCGCTGTCACATGTCATTGAGCATATTATGAATAATGAAATAAAAATTTATTGACAGTTTCTTCACCAATTTGCTAAATTAATAATAATCATATTTTAATTAAATAATAATAATAATAATAATAATAATAATAAGAAGAAGAAGAAGAAGATCGGCTTTCATCTCGGTACCCGTTTTGGTCTTCCTCCTGTAAAGGTTTCTGGCCATCTCATACAAAGACTCTCTATAACTCTCTGGCGCTTCAATGCACAGATGTGGTTATGTCGATCTACCACTCCTCCATCTGTGGTAGATGGTTTTATTTAGCTTTGTTTTTGTAGTCTCTTTTTCTGTTATTTTGTTTCTTTTTTTTTCTATGTACAGGATCTTCCCTTTTTGTCCCCCTTTTGTCTGTTTTGTGTCTTTATAATAACAATAACGATAATAATAATAATAATAATAATAATAATAATAATAATAAAATTGTTGGTTTTTTTTTGTTTTTGTTTGTTTGCTTTTTGTGTCTTTCTGCCACCATTTAATAACAATAATAATAATAATAATAATAATAATAAATGTTACTTGTTTTCAATTTTTTTCTGTAGAGTTATGTCATTATCGTGAAGCACTTAAGACTATTGTGATGTGTCATCTCACCAAGGCTGTAGTTCAAGGAGAAGCCCGTGTTGGTAAAACCTGTTTCAAATCACTTCTACTGGATGAAAAGTACGTCAAAGCAAGTACCGGTATTGCTGAGCCGAGAGTTGGTATCTACTGCTACAGACGAGATACTGGGAAACGATACAAGCTATTGGATGTCACAGAGTTAGAAGAAATTGTTAAAAACGCTTTGAAAAAAGATGCAGTAGAAAAATGGACCAATTCTCCAGTAGAAAATCAGGTCAGGGAAGGTATCGATGAAAAGAAACCAGCCAGAAGAAATGAAGCAGTTGATGAGACTGATGATGAAGTCACCAAAGGACCTGGCGATGGAGACAGAGCACCTGGAGATGGAGACGGAGCACCTGGAGATGGAGACGGAGCACCTGGAGATGGAAATGAAGCACCTGGAGATAGAAATGAAGCACCTGGAGATGAAAAGGAAAGTTCGTTGAGTAAAGAAGTAGAGAAAGTTCTTGATGGAGTGCGACAGTGTTCAGGGAAGGAGAATCGTCTTGAAGGTGCTCAATGGCTATATCTCGTTGATACAGGGGGTCAAATTGCTTTTCAAAAGTTGCTTCCAATTTTTATGCCGTTTGCTCAAGTTCTTATTCTGGTTGTTAATATTTCAAAAGAGTTGTCTAGTGGCTCCACTGCAGTGATGCACATTGAAGGTGAGGATCACAGTGATACGAGTCCATCCAGATTGACGGTCGAAGAAGTTTTGAAGCAAATTATTTCTTCAATAGCTTCTGGAATGCAGCATTTCAGGGATAGCTATAAAGATCATGAAGTTCTACGAGATTTAGTTCCAGAGAAATTGCAGATTCTCACAATTGGTACACATGGAGACGAATGCAGTGATGTAGCAGAGTCTAAACGTGTATTGAAGGGAAAATTGGCAGAAATAATAAAAGGAAATGATGATTGTGAGTCAATTGAAGATCATCATGTAGTTCGTGTA
>NW_003546419.1:26744-56439 GCF_000090795.2 Amphimedon queenslandica | reverse complement strand
AGGAATCAACATTCCATTTTATTACTACTTCTTTGATATCGTACTTCGTGTTGCAGCAAAAGAGGGATGTGGTGTCTTGCGATTATCCACCTGCAAAAGTCTTGGGGAAGATTTAAAACTTTCAAAAGATGAGGTTATGGAGTCTCTTAATTTCTTGCACCATATCAACAGTATCATTTATTATCATGATTCTAAAGCCTGCAGTGACCTGGTGTTTGTTAGCATAGGCAGTCTCATTGGTATTCTCAAGGAGCTGGTCGGGCATGTTCATGTTGTTCACTCCAATAAAGGATACGCTGGAGATGATGACGTTATAAAGGGGATCCTTTCAGTAGCCAAGTTTAAAGAGATTTGTAAAGAACAATTTGACCCCATCACAGAAAAGCTAGAAGTTGTTGATATTGCAACGAAATTGCTGAATCTTTTCCTGGAGCTCTCAATAGCTACACTAATAGATGATAAATATTTCATACCAGCTCTCCTTCCAGTAAGAGATGTTACAGATGTCAATCCTTATAAGGATCGTGAGCCATTGCTGTTTTACTTCAAGAAGGCTACCCCAATGGGCCTTTTCTGCTCTGTTGTTACTCATCTTCTTTCAAACTTTAGCTACAAAATTGCTTCGATAGAAAGTAATTTCTCTAACTGCATCGAATTGAAATATCGTACAGAAGGGGTTGCGACATTTTACATTACTCTAGTTGAACAGATCAATTGCATTGAAGTCCATTGTGAGGAGCAGAGATGGGAAGGGATAGTCAGGGAAGATGTCAAAATGGCGATTGCTTCTGCAGCTGAAAAGCACAATCTTAGTACCAGTCATGAGATCCGGTTTTATTGTTCATGTCAGCGTGGTACTCCTGGAGTAGGAGGAGGTGTGGCTAAAGGGAAGAAGCATACAGTTGAAGTCGAGACCATCAGTAAGGAGCATACCTTCCGATGCAGTGAGAACCCACGTATAAAATGTCAAGAGAAGAAAGAATTATGGAGCTCCTGGCTTGACGGTAAGTTACTTATTGTATATCATTATGATTAATATTACTATCATTATTATGATTAATTGTTATTGTTTTTATTATTGTAAAACAGCTGCTAGTTTATTCTCTTTTTTTTCCACAGCTGATACACCAAACTCTCCTCCTTCTAATGATGAGTCAACTTCTTCTCCTACAAAACAAAGTAAAATACATTAATATTCATTGATACTAGTTTAATGTATTAATATTAAAGGTACTCCTCCACAAAGAAGTGTATCTGAGACTGGAAGCACTGGCTCTCCACAGGAAACCAAAGGTACAGTATGTTGTTAAATTTTACATTCAAATATTTTTCATTAATTTAAATATTTATGTATCCACAGGCCTCAAGGAGCTTACTACTCCACAAACAAATTTATCTGACATGAAAGGCTGTGCTTCTCCACAGGAGACCAAAGGTATGTCACTTGATTATTAAATTGAACACATTCAAAATCTAACCTGGCATTGATTCATACTGCATGCAATCCTTAATAAAGTCATATTTAGTTTGTAAATACTCAGAATTATGTTATTTTTTGATAATAATAGTCCAATCTTCTCAGATGTGCCCACTGTTTACTGCTATGATAGTGTTAATTTTTATGCCATATTCTTGTAGATCCAAAGGAGATACTACAGAAATATTCAGCTAAGCTAACCAAGGCAATATCAGCTAATGTTGGTGATGTAGCTAAAGCATTGTTTGCCAAAGATCTAATAACACAATGGACTAGAGAATATGTAGTGACAGCAGTTGGTGTAGCTACAGCTGATAAAGCTGATAGAGTAATGAATGATGTCATGGGTCAATTAGAAGCTTCTCTTAATGAAGGACAGTATTTAGCTGATGTGTGTAATATTTTGATTCAGCAAGGTGCAGCAATGAAACAGATAGGAAACGTTATGCTTAAAGAACTAGGTATGCACATGTACATAAGTCATTGAATGTTAACCTTTTGTGTTCACAATAGGAGAAGACACTGCTACTGTCCATCCTCCTCTTCCTCAAAGTGGAGCTAGTGTTGCTAGTGAAAGTGAAAATTAATTATATTGTTTTTGATCTGGTGCCATTGTGGCTGTTGTATGCATTTGGTAGTTACTGTTGTAGATACCGTACAAGATGATGGCAAATTCTATATTAGCAATTTTGTGCCATGTGCCATTGAGCATGCATCAGATTGAAACAAAATGGCGGATTTTATACCATATAGTGGGTTTGTTTTGTGAGGGTAAACTTTCGTTTTCCATCCTCAAATATTCATGTACATGTATGCATGATGATCTAGTCAGGCAGTTCTCATTTGTAAAAATATTTTTAAATTCAATTTCATAGGCAAGGCCGAGCTTAATATGAGAACAGCCATGAAGATATTTACTCCTTCTGCTCACCATTACAGACTGATAGGAATTGGATTGGGTGTAGAATTAGCAGATCTGAAAGACACAGATGAAGTAACTAATAATCTTATTAAAGTATTCCAGAGGTGGTTTGATGCCAATGAAGATGTTAGTTGGGATGCTTTAAAAGAACTTTGTGACAACTATCCTGATCAACTGGGCAAAGCAAAGGCTAAGCTAAATGAAGTACTCTGCTGTCAAAAAAATTGTTCACTGCAATAGGATACTGACCATCCTCCTCCTGCTAGTGATTTATTTTTGGAACTCAGTTGCTTATTTTTTAATTATGTGTATGCTAACAGTATCTTTTTTTGACAGCTGATTACTGGTATGTTTTTTAACTATTATTATTCTAATGTAAATGTTTTTAAATTCAATTAAAGTACGGGGGCGGGGCGTATTCTTGTACACAGAAACAATGGAGGACAAGCCAGCACTAGACGAGCTACCAACTCACGTAGACGTTGGTACAGAGTGGCTGAGACTAGGGGTACTACTGGAACTGGATATGAAAGATCTAACCGCCATAGAACATGAGAGACTCACCAAAGACTACATGTACGCCCTCTGGTTGAAGACCAATCCTTAAGGCCTTCATACACGAGGCGACTTGTTGCCAGGAACCAAGCAACATGTTGCCAAAAATAGAACATCTTTCTATTTCTGGCAACATGTTGCTTACAAGATCAAAGTAACCACAGAAGTTGCTAGCAACATGTTGCCTAGTGTATGGAGGCCTTAACGCTACAAAAGGACAACTGATCAAAGCCTTAGGAGTCATTAGAGCTAATACTTTAGCTGATAAATACAAGAAATGGATTAGTAGTACTGGCAGAGCTACTGCTACTAGTAAAGACACTAATGCAAGAAGACACTCCTTCACTCAGTAAACAAAGTAAGTACTGTATAGTTAGTAAATGTGGAGGGAATGGGGAACTATTGACAAATGTAAATGTAATGATGTTAAATATATTTTTATTGTAGCTACAGCTCAACAGTCACTTGATATCACTGATCTTCAAAAAGTGTTGAATTTGCTGGAAGATGCTCATTTCAACGGAGACTGGGAGGGACTGGGTCTAGAACTAGGACTCTATCAGCACCCAACACTCTCCAACTTACAACATACTCATGATAGGGAGGCTGCTCTTAGGGAGTGTCTTGCTGTCTGGTTGCAAAGAGCTGATAGTGTGGATAAAAATGGAGGAGCTAACTATGTATCACTAGCTAATGGTGTAGAGAGATTGGGACAAAGAGCTGCAGCTGATGACATATGAAGTGAGTTATAATAATTGTATTAGTACTAATTAACTGAGGCAAAGGGACAATTGTATTATTACTAGACGAATGTAAAACATTAAAGGGGCAAGCCTAAGCAAGCAAGTAATGTACATACAATAGATCTTGACAGCTCATGCATGTGGATTGTGCATCCTCAGAAGGAACTTGATAGACGTAGCTCTTGATGATCTATCTTTGTATGTCTGCAGCAATTTATGTTACCTTGCTTATAACATTAAAATAGCTCAACCAGTCATTGCACAAATGATATAGCTAGATAGGCAGCTCAGCAGCTGTAGCAATGTAGTTTTTAGCTTCTTGCAAGTAGCTCAGGCTGTCTCTGCTTGCCAGTGCTGCGGGCTGTGACTAACATTCACTTGATCAGAGTTATTTACATCAATGAAGAACATGAACATCTACTTTCTTAACCCTCCTTGCTGGTAGTTGCTGCATTTGGATAGCAGTACAGTCTTATCTTGCTGATTTCAGTGACTTGCAAGTTCAGTCACCATTTTATTTTACTGTGACCACACCCATTTTCAATGAAGATTATTAAGTTTATTAAAAAGTGAAAAATTTTTCATACGGATAAATAGGGGTGACGCACGTGTACAAACAAACAAACAAACAGACAGACAGACAGACATACATACATATGTGTCTCGTTTATGTGGGGCTCGTTCAGGCTCGCCCCAATTATTATTTTTAATTATTTTTAGGACAATGTGGAATTGAAACAGCAGAAGAGGATGCCCTTGTCATTGGTATGTATTAATTAATAATAATTATATTTATTAGTTTATTAAGAGACTGGAGGGAGGAGCCCAGTGACTCCATTACTAGTACAGGAAGACAGTTACATTGCAGAAGAAGAAGAAGAGAAACCATCAAAGAAAGAAGATGAAGATGAAGAAGGAGGAGGTAAATGAATTATAACAGTTATTAGTATTGATGTCCTTATGCTGTGTAGAAAGTTTGAACTGATTCCGACTTCAATTTTCAAGTTTTGGCCATTTAAAAAATGGGCCAAATTCTGAAAAACTCCCTGTACTAAAGCCCATGGTTTCTTCCGAAAAATGGCTCCGAAATCACTCCCAATTTTTATTACATTTTCTGAAAAATCTCTGTACTATTATTATTATTATTATTATTATTATTATTATTATTAATAAACTTTACAATACACAGAAAATGTATTGAAGGATAACACAGCAGCTAGGCTGGCTAGCCCATGGTTTTTTCCGAAAAATGGCTCTGAAATTACCCCAAATTTTTATTACATTTTCTGATACATATTGATGTACTTATGCTGTGTAGGAAGTTTGAGCTAATTCCAACTTCAATTTTTCAAGTTACAGCCATTTAAGAAAATAAGCCAAAATCTGAAATATTCCCTGTACTATATAGCCCATGGTTTTTTCTAAAAAATGGCTCCAAAATCACTCCCAATTTTTATTACATTTTTTGATACATATTGATGTCCTTATGCTGTGTAGAAAGTGTGTTCCGACTTCAATTTTTCAAGTTATGGCCATTTGAAAAAATGGGCCAAAATCTGAAAAATTCCCTGTACTATAGCCCATGGTTTTTCCTCCAAATTAGCTCCAAAATTGCCTCCAATTTTTATTACATTTTCTGATGCATAATGTTCTTATGCCATAATTATGTGGAAAGTTTGAGACTAAGCCAATTCTGACTTAAATTTTTGAGTTATGATTATTCAAAAATACTCTGTAATAGGGCCTATAATTTTTTTTTCAAAACTTTGCTTCAAAATCATCCCCACAGTGCCCACACATGCAATTTTTTTATACAATAAATGCTATTTTATTTAACAATAAATTCAAAATGTTGATCCACCCAAACAGCAACAGTAGAAGCCAGTTTTCTTTATAGTAGTGCTGGGCAATATATCGAAATTCACGATATTTAATTGATATAGTGTGGTATCGATATTTATCAATATCAAAGAAAATTAAAGGAAAATATCGATGACACTACCACACCCACATAATAGTTACATAACCTTATTAATATTTAATTAACTATAGCAGTAACATCTCAAAAATAACTAAAATAATACTTTTTTGGAAAGCAGATGAAGTAGCTGAAGTATATCAAGTCAAAGAAGATTTATATAATGCTTTTTAATAATAATTGTTCTCAGAAACAGCTTTATTTAGCTGTAATATTAAAGTTAATGGGTGTGGCTTAATAACTTATAAATAATCTTCAATTTTGGGCAAGTATCTTATCATTATTGTGTCATTTCAAAATTTTCAATATTCCCCAGCACTATTACAGACTACACAAAAATCAATAGGTTTGAGACAATCAGTATTATAATAATAATAATAATATACTCAGTCCATTCTTATTATTATACTGTTGCTAGTTCATGTAACTGGAGTTGTGTATTATGAGATATTTTTTTGTTATTGGTATATACTGGAATCAAAGTTGTTATACTGCTACATAAACTAAAAATTTACAATTTACTGGTACTGTGATATGCAATAAAAATATTCATAGCTATCTGCATTCATTACGGCTTTCCAAGGATCCTTCTTTGCTAGCTCTTTTGTCCTTTTCTCCCCATACACAAAATCCCTTGTCCATCCAAAAGCATGAGTCCATTCATGTGCTAAGATACTTTCCTTTGTAGGTGATCCATGTCGCTTGCAGTAGATGTCACGATGATGATAAGCAGGGCAGAGTGAAACACTGTTACTGTCTATAGAGAAAGTAAGATAATAATAATAATAATAAGGATAATATTAATAATAATACTTTCAACGCAGTTTTGTTTAACTTACATATGCATGCAAGGCTCAGTTTAATTTATACAGTATATATATGTATGTTTTGTGTTACTTTACTTGCATATGTGAATGCATTCCAATTATAACGACACATTGAAGGATTGATCCGATATGTAACTGCATTGCCTTCTAGTCCTTCAATACATTTCAGTATCACTTCAGTTACAAGTTTAGCTCTGGATGGAGTATATTCCCCAAACCAGGTTTCATACAGCTGAGTGTTGTCTATTTTGTTCTTTGCTACTCTGTAATGTTTGCAAAGTTGAGTGTGAGCTTTTGTAATGCCAATCTTTTGTTTTATACTCCCACCAATGAAACCAGCACTACCACAGCCTTCTATACTTAAAAGATCTATTAACCTTCCTTTATTCTCTTCCTTGAATGGCTTTGAGACTGAGGCAGCAACATCCTCTAGATAAATGGAGAACGATTTTTTTACCTGTGACTGAATGAGCTGATACTCGCTTGATTCTAATTCCATTGATGTCTTTGATATGTATTGCAATGGACTAATGTATGTTACTGTATAAAGACCATCTTTTGGGAACTCAAATACATTGTTGATTGCAACTGATGCTGATATTGATTTCCCTGATCTCAGGAGTATAAACTCATCCCTTTCTGGTGGATTGCGGTGGACATGAATCCCTTTATATTGGAGTTGATAATTCCCTTTATAATTTAGAGAGATGAATGGTGAGAGAAGTCCTTCAAGTGGTGTACCTCGTTTCAAGATATAATAATCCTCTTTATCATTTTTATTAATAAAATCAAAAGAGCAGGCCACTGCTGCTCCTAGCTTTTGACAGCTCACATTTAAAGATATTGGCCATTCTACTCCTTCAGTGATAGAGGACATTTCAGCTTGTACATGATTCCATAAAGTCATTGATAGCCCCAATACTAGTATTATGTTTCTCACTAACTTCATTTTTTATTGAATGGACTCTAGATCCGTCATGGCCTAGGGCCATCTCATAAATGGAGCGTGAATTGTTAATTTCCCATATTGGCTGAACTTAAGTTACTTTGGCTCCCTACTTGGTTATTTTTGTTAAACTAACACTAACCAATATCTTAATAATTCTCTCTTATAGCAAATTAGTATGGGACAATTTAATACTATATAGTTATGCCTATTGGAAATTTCACAAAATACATACACACGTACATGTACATGTATTTACATTTTTGTTTTGAATTATTTACATTTATTATCATTTGGTCAATATCTTCTTATAGATATTACTATCTGGTTCAGATTATGTCCGATGTTGAAAGCAGAAGCAGAGAGAAGCTAGTACAGCAGAAGAAAATACAGCATGAATAGACTATGTTCATATTAACTGGTATAATAATTAATTATTTTATTTTGTGGCTCTAATTGGCTTGCCTTAGTTCAATATGTTTTTTTTTAATTTGCTAACATGTATATACACTTGTATCACATGTACTTGTGTCTTGAAATTCTGTACAAAATTGAAAACTATAATTAAATTTTATTATCAATTTAGATTTCACATGTAGATTCTATTTGTTTTCTATTTTTATTGAAATCTATATTGCAAAAATGGAATTAAACCACACTATAGCTATGTACTATGTTAATAACAAAACTCAAGCATCGATTATTTAGTAAAGAGTGTTCTTTTTTTGTACTTGCTACTCAAATCGTGACTGACAGTAGAATCTCTCATAATTGCCTGAATTATGAATGGCTATTTCTGGGAAATATTTTGCCAGGAACCTGCAGCCTTTCTCTCCATGTCGAATCCCTGCAGTGCGACCGAATAGTTTGCTCAGCATATTCACAAGTATTCCTTCTCTTGAAGGTGAGCCAAACTGACTGCAAAACATGTCCCTTGAAAAAAAAGCATGGCAAATGCTAAACACGAGTGTCCTCTTATGCAAATGAATGTATCCACTGCTCTTTGGTCTGCAGTACTTTGGCTTCATGTCATAGACGACTCTGTTAACAGTAAGGCCTTTGATCATCTCACCAAATGTCTTCTTGACAATTTCAGTATTTTTTCTGCTTCTAGCCCCAAACCATTCTTTGTATAGAGAAGGGTGTGTGTCCACATCAAGACTTGCCAGTTTCAGGGACTTGCAAATGAACTCGTGTATTTCAGCAGTGTTGTTTCCTTCCTTTTCTGTTGCACTAATGTAGCTTGCTTTCTCACATGTTTCTTCCATTTCAAATTCATCATCTGTTTCATAAGTCTCACCATCAAATGGCTGGTCAAGGACACTTGTGTCCTTAATGTATACAGTCACAGATTGAAGAACTGGCATTTGAGAAAGCTCGTAGGCTTTTCTGGACATCATCTTATCTTTCGATATATACAGCAATGGCTCCATGTATTGTATGGTATATATTCCTATGCTAGTCATGCTAGCAAAGTTATAAGCATCAGTGAGTGTGATTGATGTAGTGCGAGTCTCTCCTGCCCTTAGTAAAACAAAGTCATCAATTGTAGGCTCTTCACGGTGCACAAAGACTCCTTCGTATTCTATTTGCTCTCCACTGAAGTATACTGACATGTAAGGAGATAGGATGTCTTCTTCCAGTGGTGAGTCCCGTTTCATCAAGTACAAGTCCTCCTGTCCATTGTTTAGATATTGGAATGAGCAAACAACTTTAGTTTCCACTTTTTGGCATGACATTGTTACAGAAACTGGAGCATTACTGTATTTATAAATCAAAAACAATCATACACAAGATTATTCTAATGGCTTGTTAGCTTACTTTGATACTAAAGGCACTGCATTTGATTGCTCCTCAGAAAAAGCTCCTAATAATGATGGAAATAAATTAGTAGATTTATTATGCATAGCTTTATACTTACCATATACATGTAGAAATGTAACAACCAGGACTAGTGCTCTACGCATCTTATTAATTGACTAGAATGCTAACAGGATCCAATGGGTTGGCTTTTTGTAGACTGTCAGTGCACGAAACTTAATTTGGCAGTAATGCTAATGATTGATTGGGTATTATAAATAAACTTAGTTGATTTTTGTTTGTTTTTTAAATTTTAATTACCTCTAATTGGCCTCATTTATAATTAGCACTAGCTGTAAATTTGACTATATGGATATGTACATAGATATCCAGTTATATCATACCCCCATAATAGATATGTTGCACAGATATATGTATGTAACTGTATACATGTATATACTTATGTATTGTTATACATATTGTAATACATAATTACTGTACATACTATTTTTATATATACAGTGCCAATTATGAAGAGCTATGCAACCACATATATTATTAACAGTAGTCTGTTTGATTAATGCTATGAGCAATTATTTATTCTGTAGCTATATAATATATGAAAAATTAATTAAGGCTAATAGCTATCTACATTACAAAAATGTTCAAATTATAGTTCAATAGAATCATGAATCCAATCTCTAATAGGGTTCTGGTTCTTGAGCATCGCAATAGAACAACTCGTAATTTTTGACATTTTTGATAGCAATCATTGGAAAAGAATATGCCAGCCACTTAATATAATATCCTGGATGCGATACCAAGTTGTAGGCATGCTCAGATCCTTGAACCAGTAGATTGACTACAACTCCCTCTCTGGTCTGCTCATAAGGATTTTCTGTACAGTAAATTTCTTTTATATCAAAGAAAGACTTGCAAAGTGCTATCATTCCCTTCTCAGATTTGTGAATATACGCAATCCAGCCTCTTGGGCACTTTTTTTTGACCTCATAGTGAACTTCAGTTCTTCTCAACCGATTTAAAATGATTGTAAAGGTATTGTATACATACCTGTAGTATTTTTTTTCATTCTTTCCAAACCATTCCATGTACTTTTTAAATGGCTTTTTAATCATTCCCCTTGCCATGTTTAGATTATTGCAAAGGTCTTCATGGAGCTCAAGAGTGTTATTCGATTGTATGCTATCACCTCCAGTTACTTTAGCACCACGACAAGACTGACCTGTAATGTCAACATCATCCTCTTGGTATGCATCTTCATCATCATCTTGATCAGTTTCGATGCTTAAGTCTGGTTTAGAGAGGGACCCAACGTCGTACAAGAGAAAAGTATCAGCCTTAAAAACTGCTGTAGCACGCATTGCCTTTATTCCACTCCTCTTCCATTCCATCATTATGCTTCCTTTCTCAATATACATGATTGGTTTGTTGTACTGGACGGTGTAAATTGTATTTTGCGTAAAGTCAAATGCATCAGTGAGTCTGATTGAAGCAGATATGCTCTTTCCAGCTCTTAGCAAGACAAAGTCATCCAGTGTTGGATCTTTGCGGTGGACTATTATCCCCTTGTATTGAACCGGATACCCATTGCCATAAACGTATATGAATGGAGAATTGATCTCGCCCTCTAGTGGAGAATCACGTTTGAATAAATAATAGTCCTTGACTCCATTGTTTTTGTACTGGAAAGAACAAGTGACCATTGAGACAACCCTCTCACAGTTCATATCGAGAGCAATATCTTTATTTACCCTATACAAAAGGGATTAAGAATAAATGCAATGGACATAGATGTACTATATGTATATAAAATACAGTGCATATGATTAATGCACTGCAGTTTGGTGCATATTGTATTACTGACCTTTCCTCTCTTATGTCTTTCACTAACTGGATGTCAACCTCTGAAATAGGTATGTCCTCTCTATCATCAGGTGTAGTATTAGGCTCTTTATAAATATCTGTATCATCAGGTGTAGTATTAGGCTCTTTATTAATATCTGTATCATCTGGCTCTACTTCTGTATCGGAATCTTTATGACTTTGAGCAGAGCTAAGCAGATATCCTAACTTTGCTATGCGGTATGCCTCTAATTCAGCTGACTCAGACTCATCTGTAATATATGATGAACTGCTTGTAGAAGCAATGAAGACAAGAAAGAGAAAGACATATGATATTTTGAAAGTCATGGTGGATCCAATGACTAAAATGAACTGGACTTTCTTTGATGCATGGAGATATAACAAGTCGTTGGAGTGTTATTTTTGGACAGTATTCTGAGTAATGAAGTAAGTAATTGGATTTATAATTGCATGTTTGTTGTGAAAGCTAATAAAAATCATCATAACATTCCACCCACGTAATAAAATTGCGTAGGTGTGTGTTGTGGGCGGGGCCAAACTACAGTTTACAGTTCATTCATTGCAAACAACACAACACAACAGGGCTAGCTGCAAATCATGGCAGTGAAGAAAGGAAAAGGTAAATCGATCCTCTACTTATTGTTAACGCATATCCTTGTCTTGTGCCTGTTGGAATACTACCGCGAGTTGTTCTAGAATTAGATATGTTTTAGATTGTTTCTCTATTGTAATTTTATTAACACCCTCTAAATTTCATCTCTTACTCTCTCTTCTTTGTATTCTTTCCACTAGACACCACTACAGAGGACATATACCATGCTTGTAGGATAGGGGATGACCTCTTTATAAAGGAATGGGTCCTCAATCCTGAGAATGACATCAACACATCGTATGGGAGAGTATCATTATTTTTGTTGTGAACTTTTAATTGTAATGCAGTCCAGTTTGGCTACAGTGTACATTTCTATGTAGTTTCTATTATGCCATTATTGAGCATACAAACTAACTCTTTCTGGTTCATCGGCATAATTCTTAGATTAGTACTGTGTTTATTTTTAAATTGTTTGTTTAGAGCTCCTTGTAAGTGTATGTTTGTATACTCTTAATATGTATAATGCTCATTCCTATTGTTTACTTTATTTCTATTTCTCTTTCTCCTCAAATCCCTCTCTCATTCTCCTCTTTTTCCTCTCTCTTTTTCTTTTCTTCTCCCTCCCTCTCTCCCCAGTGATCAACATGGCTTCACTCCTCTACATTATGCCTGCTCTCATGGCCTCACTAATATTGTTGATTACCTCCTCACTCATGGGGCCAGGAATGACATCCTTAACATGGGAGGAGACTCTATACTTCACTTGGCAGTTGCTCATGGAAAATACGATGTGGTTTTAAGAGTGAGTCTCTAGTTTTTACTTTACATGTATGTCACATTGTGTCTCTTTCTCCCTCCTCCCCCCCCCCTCTCTCTCTCCCTCTCTCCCTCTCTCCCTCTCCCCCTCTCTCTCCCTCCCCCTCTCTCTCTCTCTTTCTCTCTCTCTCCCTCTCTCTCTCTCTTCTCTATTAAATTACTGTTGTTTATGCTACCACTGCCTATAATTAACTATAATTTGTTATGATACAACAATAATATTTGTTCATCTGCTCGTTTGCTTACAATTCTCCTTAAAAGGCAGCATTCCATCAATCTCTCCATAGTAACTACTGTTATGATACATTAATACAATATTTACTGCATAATATGTGATATGTACATGTACATGTAGTGTACATATGCTGTGTTTAAATTTCTCTTTGTTCTCTTCTTTTCTCCATTAGTTGATGAAGACTGCTCCTGATCCTAATATCTGCAATGAGCATGGGAACACTCCATTACATTATGCAGCATTCTGGAACTACATAGGAATATGTGAGGTGAGATTTAGACTACATGATATCCTTGGAAATGGAAGTGCTAATTAACCAATGACTGTATTATGACTTGTGGGTGAAGTGTAAGAAATATATATTGTTTCTCTAAATTTTAGTAAAGAAATTAATGTACTAAAACGTCATAGATATAACACATGTATTCCTAGCAGGCCTGGGGTAATAGTAATATGTAATAGTAATTGTAATAGTAACGATTACAGGGCACCAAGTAATAGTAATAGTAATAGTAATAGCATCTTTGGTAACAGGAAGTAATAGTAATAGTAATAGTAATAATGGTTAAAGTAATATGTAATCTCAATATTACATAGCTATTACTTGCAGTGTTACACTAATAAGTAACAATAGGAAAATAGCACGTTAGCCAGGAACTATTGCTTAGTACTGAGACTTTTTATCATAAATATAACAAAGCATTCTTAATTTGAAACTATAAAATGGCTTAGATTAACTTCAAAATTAGATTTTTCAATTAATTTTTATCAGTAACCTATAAAAATCTATGGCGTATTGTAATAGTAATTGTAATAGTAATATACTTTGTTGTAATAATAATAGTAATAGATTACTTTGAAAAAAGTCTGTAATAGTAATAGTAATATAATAGTTAAAATTTTCAAGTAATAGTAATAGTAATAGATTACATTTAATTGTAATTGACCCCAGGCCTGATTCCTAGTCCTAATAAGATTACATGGTGTTTGGTACACTTATCTCTACATGTCTTATTGTGCAGGTACTAGTCAAACAAGGTGCAGTGATTGCTATAGCTAATAAGCAAGGTGACACTGCCTACTCTAAGGCCAGACCAACACTTAAGCGTAAGCTGCAAGGTGAGTATTGGACGTGGCTTGTTACCACAGGGACTTGATGTTGTTATTTCATTTTTAAAGGTTTGGCTGATGAGTTTGGTCAAAGTCTTGTTACTATACCACATAGAAGTGAGATCATTCTACCAGTAGTAGTAATTGCATGTACACATGTGTACATTATATTATATATTTTTGTTTTGATCCCTCTCTCTCTCTTTTTCTTTCTCTCTCTGACTCTCTCTCTCTCTTCCCCCCTACCCCCTCTCTCTCTCTCTCCTTTTTCAGAGTCTCTTTCAACAAAGACAAAGAAAGATTGTAAGTTAATTTTCTGCTTTACATTAAAGTTAAATTCATCAAAGCTTTCCATTGCTACTATTGTATTTTACTGCTACTTTACTGTACATTGTACATGCAATTTTTTATTTTGTAGTTCTTGAGTTCCGACAGAGACAAATGGAGATTGAGCAACGTCAGGTGACAATGTCACTCAAAATAGAAGAGGATCAGTTTGGGGAGGTAAGGCATGAGAATGAGTTAATAAAGGAACGAGAATGAGTTAATAAAGGAACGAGAATGAGTTAATAAAGGAATGAGAATGAGGATACATGTACATAGGAATCAGTTTATAACAGAATGAGTCAATGAGTTTTAGGAATGGGAATGAGTATTTGATGGATTGGGAATGAGTGTATGATGGATTGGGAATGAGTGTATGATGGATTTGGAATGAGTGTATGATGGATTCGGAATGAGTGTATGATGGTTTAGGAATGAGTGTATGATGGATTAGGAATGAGTGTATGATGGAGTGGGAATGAGTCTGTGTACTCTAGGTATGGAAAGGCTCATGGAGCGGTCACACTGTTCATGTGAAGAAGCTCTTTGCTAAACACGATGTCTTCTCCTCTCAAACAGTACAAGAAACCTTTCCAAGGGAATATCCTAAACTAAGGTAATCAAAGAACAGTAAAAGGACAGTACATGTACAGTATTATTTTAGTATATTACATGTACATGTACATACTGTGCCGTATAAGTGGTTTTTGTGAGGAAATTATATTTCGTGAAATCTACTAAAATTCTAATTTGTGGATTTTAATATTTGCGAATTCTACCTCATGTGCCATGCGGTACCATATTAAATTGATTTTCATGGATTTTATTTTCCCGAATCACGAAGTAATCCGTGAAATCTGCGACATTTGCAACCCTCGAAAAAACCACTTATATGGTATATCTATATTGCTTATTGAATACTTGTGATTGCTATTGAACAGTACTGAAGTTGTACGTGTGTGTGTGTGTATGCATCACCACATGCTGTGTGCATAGTTATTGTGCAGTCATTCATGTTTCATTCTTGTGTGTTGGAATTTTTGGAATAATTTGAATATATGTCACAATTACTGTACATGTACATGAATGTGTGTGTACATGTATGTGTGTAAAAAAATCACCCAAAGTAAAGATATAATCTTGTTTATTATTATATTGTTAGGATCCTGACCAATGAGAACATATCCCCATTGCTTGCTGTTATACTAGAGCCACAGATTCACCTCATCACAATGCACTATCCACTAGGAACACTCTATCACATCCTTCACGATATGGACTCAGGTAATGCTCCCACCTCTTGAACCTGATTTATAACAATAGGCTGGCTGTTGTGATGTCAATTTTTAATCAATTGTATAGAGGATTTGACCTTTAAATGTATCTAAGTAATGTAATTCCCAGCCTAGTACCGTATAGCGCAAAATTTTTGAGGGCTCTAATTTTTTGCGAATTTACCTAAAAATCTATTTTGTGGATTTAATTTTTGCTAATTTATACCGTCTGCCACCTTGTGCCCTAATAATTTAATCTTTTGGAATTTTTTTGTGATTCTTCAAAAAATCGTAAAATCTGTGAAATTTACAGCCCTCTAAAATTTTGCGCTATACGGTATCCTATTAGATCTTTATAGTCATATTGTGTCTATTATGTACATGTACATGTACATGTACATGTATACTGAGTAGGTGCTACATGTATATCCAATGGCAAAAGACATAGATGTACACGTACAGTGTATATTAATTTATTGTCTCCTAAAGTTCTTCCAAGTTTACAATTATTAGTTATGTATTAATACTATACCTTCTCATAGCATTATGTATATTGTATATTAGGTAGACTTTCTTGTAGTACTAACAATTGCAAATCCTATTAGTTACTTTTTCTTTTTTTCCATTTTTCCTCTTTTCTTCTCTCCTCAGAGGTCCGTATCAATATACAAGAAGGAGTAAAACTAGCAAAGGACATATGTCATGGAATGAGACACATTCACTCCTTAGAGCCAATCGTCAATAGGTTCCACCTCAATCCTTATAACATAGTTGTAAGTAGCATTTATGAATACAGTCAAACCTGTCTATTCCGGACACCTTGGGACCCAATGAAACTGTCCTGATTATAGAGGTGTCCTTATTTTAGAGGTTCATTAATACACATTTATATTGTATTGGGACTGATACTACCTGTCCTGATTATAGAGGTGTCCTTATTTTAGAGGTTCATTAATACACATTTATATTGTATTGGGACTGATACTACCTGTCCTGATTATAGAGGTATCCTTATTTTAGAGTGTCCACAATAGCAGGTTTGACTGTACATGTAATACAAGGGAATTTTAACTTTTGTGGAAGTGATGGCCGGTTAATTTCAATATCCAATTTTCAGTAAAATCACAAAAATTTTTAACAATGAAAATATAGTAGAAGGCAATGTTAACTTTTTGTGAAAAATGATAGTTCGTTTTGTTGGTGCATTAACATTATTTTCTTTCTTTAGGTTGACAATGATCTCACAGCTAAAATTGATTTATCTCGCTATCGATTCTCTTTCATGGACTCCAACCACATGTATCATCCTCAGTGGTGTGCACCAGAACGTGAGGCACATACATACAGAGAGAGAGAGAGAGAAGATTGAGATTGAGACGTACCGTATAGCTGGTTTATTTTGTGGCCTCAAATTTTGTTGCTTAAATTTTCATTAGAATTAATTTTAGTGCCTTGCAAAATTTTTGTTAATGTTTGATTGGTTTTAATAAAATTTAGTGGAGTTAATTTTAGAGGATTTGAGCCTGCATGAAAATTAATTCCACGTGAGTTAAACCAGCTATACGGTAGTTGTATTGCATATTACATGTGGCATTTGGTAATTTTTGTTTAATAATAGCTGTGCTAAGTGGAGCTACAAAAAGCATGTATGTGGCTTTTGAAGCAACTTTAAAATTTGTAATAAATTCAGTTTTGATCAGAATCAGCTCAAACTTGCTACACAGCATAAGAACATGTATATTTATCAGGAAAAAATATAAAAATTAAGAATTCTCTCGTAGTCATTTTTGGCGAAATTTAGCCAATGACCCTGTACTACAGTACAGGGACTTTGGCCTGATTTTGGAGCAACTTTTAAAATTCATAAAAAATCAAATTTTGATCGGAATCGGCTCAAACTTGCTACACAACATAAGAATATGTATATCTATCAGGAAAAAATATAAAAATTAAGAATTCTCTCCTAGTCATTTTTGGCAAAATTTGGCCAATGACCCTGTACTATTAGTACAGGGACTTTGGCTTGAGTTTTAAGTAACTTTAAAATTTTGTAAAAAATCCAATTTTGGTACGAATCATTTCAAACTTTCTATACAACGTAAGATCATGTATATGTATATGAATAAATTATAAAAGCAGAAAATTTTAGTAAGGAAAAATCCCTGTATATGTAGTATAGTTGTATTTTGCCAAATTTTTGAGCAATTTTAAATCCACTAAAAATTCTTCATGAACACAATGCCAAAATCCTGTGGGAAACCTTGATAAGATACATGTAGCTCTAGAAAAGTATATTTACATTACTTATTTTGTAGTTCTCCAGAAGCGTCCTGATGAAGTGGACAAGAGAGCTGCTGACATGTATAGCTTTGCTGTTATACTGTGGGAGATTGCCACTGGAAAGATACCATATGCTGGTCTCTCGCCAATGATGGCTGGCTTCAAGGTAATGACTGTTATTGTTATGAGTGCATAATGGGTGCATGCCATATAGCGGGTTTTTAGGATAACAAATTTCATGAGTTTCAAAGATTTTTTAAGATTCATGACATGTAGATTCCTTGAAAATCAATTTAATATGGTATAAGATGGCAGAATAGTGGAAATTTGCAAAAATTAAATTCGTCAACCTCCAGATACAGGTGATTCATGAAAATTTTTATTCTTGAAAAAACCCGCTATATGATATCATCCTACATGTTTGATTAGAAATACATCTTGCTATAGTTATGTTCATGTATTGTAATGTGTTACTTCTATTAGCAGCATTGTTTGTTTTCTCTCTTTTTATGCCATTAGATAGCGAAGGAGAATGCCCGGCCAGTAGTTCCACAGTTTGTCAACTCGCACATTCAAAGAATCATTGATATCTGCTGGAATGCTGATCCTGGAAAGAGACCGAAATTCGACCGAATTGAGCCAATCATGGAGAAATTAAACGTATCATAAAACTGAACACAAGAGAGCTGATTGCTCTTGCTAATTGTCATAATGTTTAGTGCTCTTTACTTATTATACTGATATAGAGGTATGCTACTACCTGTAGTGTAGCTACTAGCATTAAGAATCTTCAATATGGCTCTTTTACTTCTTAACAATTATTACTAGAATAACATTTCAAAATTTATTTTTTGTCCTTCTTAATTATTTTTGATGATGATGATGATGAAATTGAAATCAGATAATGTAATGCTATTTCTGCAAAATCTCATACAAAAACGAAACTAAGATAAAAAGTTCAAATCTAGATCTACAACTACAATTCTTGTGAGTTTATCATCTTTTACTGAGGAGTATTCTTTACAAGCTGGCTCCTCCAATTTGGCGCTGTGGAAAATGAAAATAAAAATGAATTAACTTGAAGGCTTGAATATTACTTACAGGCAGTGAATGTGATTGTCTTGCATTTCTGTTTAGTCGAGAAGCAAGTGCTTGAGTAGACCTTATGCTTCATAACTGACCTATAAGCCACTTTGAATTTTGTAATAGTGTAATATTTAGAGGATCGGCATTTGCGGCCTTTGTAGAAAAATGTATTGTAGGAACAAACCCTTTTGGAGACTTTGATGAAACGAGGGCTTTGAACACGATATGCAATCCTCTTATTGCAGCGTCTAGGAATTGTAAATTTGCCGCAAACTCTCTCTGTTGTGGTCAGCCTCCTGCAATTGTCCTGATTCAAGCAAGTAGCTGTAAAATAATGTTAACAGTACAAATCATAAAGTTAATAACTATAAGCCCTTACAGTTTTTGTCAAATTCCGTCACTTCTATAAATATTAATGATATATAGTATTATAATGCATAAGTATATACATGGTTAGATCTATACCTGTAATTAATGCATTATTATCCTCTTCATCATATCCAGCTTCATTGCTTTCATCCTGCAAGGGGCTCTGCTCTACTTCTGCTGCAATTTCATCAATATTCTCAACAAAATCAGGGTCTTCAAAGAGTTTTTCCTTGTCTTCAATTATGTCTTGATCTTCTAATGATAAATAAAAACATTAGATTCAGCCTCAGTAACAAAGCATGTCATGTCAGCAACTCAACATGCAGTGAAAGCTGAGCCTGTGGTATGCATGCATTACCATTTTGCAAGCATTTAATGGTAGACATGAGAAATGCCGAAATGATAAAGTACAACACCAGTGAAGGCTTCATTATTATGGCTCAGTATCTTGAGATACTAAAAATGACTTTATTTTTCTTGTACTAGCTGTCGTAAGAAATAGCTAAACTTTATATAGAATTTATTGTTTTTATTTTCCTTAATTGGAAGTCTTATCATTCATCGAAAGCAAACACAGAAAGCCAAAACAAATGATTAAAAGTAATGCATGCATTATTTCTAACGTTGCAAAATCATAATAAAATCATCCACATGACACCACGTGGAGTAAGAAGGGCGTGTCTGAAGCAATTTTTAACCCTATAATTTTTAAGATGGATAGCATCATAGCAATTCTAATGCTTCTAATGGGCTCCTGGAGAATGATCTGTAGTGAGACAGAGACTCAAGATATAGCTACTGGTACAGAGAGTGTTTATGAGCCTCCCTCAATCTTTTCGGAGCAAGAAAAATTAGCAGAAACCAATTCTCCAACTCCACTAGTCCCCATTACAGAAGGGCCAAACCTCACAGGTCATAATTCTAGTCTCAACTCAACTGGATCAAAGCTCAAACCAATCTGTACTCTAGAACAAGGCTGCGTTCCTCCTCTAACGTGTGTGGGGGTCAATACAAGTCTCCTCAACGATAGTCACATGACTGGGGTCTTTGGGAAAAGGGGTGTGGTCAATGTCACATCAGCCCAATTGGAGACTCTACTAGATTCGCCGGTTTTCACTAATTCATGTCTTCTTGTGTTATATTATGCTACATGGTGCCCATACAGTGTTGATTTCATGCCTACGTACAATGAGCTTGGATTAGTGTTTCCTAATGACTCACTCACTATTGTGGCACTGGATTTTGGGAAAAAAGACGAGTAAGTAATACCTGTACTATAAAAATGGCAATAATAATCTAGCTACATAATTGTAATGATTTTAAATTTAGAAGTTGCACATACACTACATCAGTCTACATGTATAGACCTATATGGCGCTAACTTCATTATTGCATTATGGTATCCACCCACACTCTTGATTTGAACGGCAAGATACAGTGTAGCTACATGGGGAAACAAGGAACAAGAGGCCTTCATGGCTTCAAGAGCTTGCCTGAGTGGCAATAAGTGCCAGTAATGGTAAAGAATAAAGCCCAGAATGTCTCCTGAGAGAAATCTTTATTGGACTTGAAGCGACTTGTCCACAAAGGCTGCTTTTGGCCTCCTATCCATTGGTTTTGCCGTCCAGCAGGAGATTTTGAAATTTTTTAAATTAAAGAGTGCAGATAGGACACGGAAGATTACAAATAGTGTCTCAAAACTCTCAATCTCATATGGTATCAATTAGTACATGTACTTCTAGAAGTTAGGGCCCTATAGGGTCTATACATGTGAAAATGAAAAATAACTTTGCTGATTGTTACACAGTTGTTTTTGTTTATAGTGAAAAGTTTTTACTGGCATACATCCCGCGTGTGTTGCTGTACTACTCTGGTAGAGCTGTCTTTGATGTGGACACATCATTGAGTATTGATAATCTTACAAGCATCTTATCCAATATGACAGGTAAAGCAGTTATAGTTTGGTTCAAAATTCAAATACAATGTGATGACATAAAATGTTGTTGCATTTTTGTAAACATATTGATGCTATTGTGTTACGTACATGTACTACAGATTTTATTATTTTTAAAATCAGATTTTTAAAAATGCTGAAAGTGCATGGCCAAATTTTGCCAAAAATGAAAAGGAGAGAATTCTCCATTTATACAATTTTTTTCTGATGCATATACATGTACTTATGTCATGTAGAAAGTTTGAACTGATAGTGTCTGTGTAGTTTTAGCTGTCATTGGATGTATTTCCAATCTACAGCTCAGTAAATTGAGATACAGTATGCATTGTCCCATCATCCCATGTATACAATACCATATTCTTTACTATTATTATGAATCTACTATACTTTCTCTTTGTAGGACTCTTACCATTAGCAAGAGAGAATGATACTAGTGAAGAGACCCAATCTATTCACATTGAATGGGAGTTTGATTCAACTTGGTATTTCTTGGGTGTAATCGGTATTGGACTGATAACAATAATTAACCTACTAAAGAGAACTAGCTTTTTTACTATGGTAGCAAAACTAAGGGATGTAATCAGGAATCTTGTTTTAAAAATAAAGACAGATTAAGAATATCAATTGTTTAATTATACCATGAATGCATTATACTGTACTCGCCCCAATTAATGCACCCTCCTAATTATTGCACCTCTACATGGCTTTCACAATAAAAACTTTCTATTACGTGCACCTCCTGGTCAAGATAATTTTTTTTGAGAGGTGGATTGTAATTAGAAAGTCCCATTGTTTACAGGTGTCTGATCTCTGCAAAGTGCAAACCAATGCTATAGGTTATAATTCTTATTCTTATTTAAATTAGCTTCTCAATCATCATTATACAATATGCACTGTTTACTTTTGATATCTCCTTAAGGCTTGGTGGTTTCTTTATGATTACTATATAACTTAAATGTTTAAACTTTCAGTATGATAATGATATCTGCATGTGATTGACTATTATAAAGGAAGGGAGATGTTTTTTTATATCAAAAATAACATCCAACTACTTTGGTTGATATGAATATACATGTGAAGGAAACAAGTGCTATAGTGTATGCATCCAAGAGCAAGCAATTGAATCCAATTTTTTGGGAATTTTCATGGGAGGCTTGTATATTGTGTTATTATAATTTTTACACTACTTCCAAGTATACAGCCAAAGTGATTTGCTTTTACCCAAATTTTGTTAAGGATACAAGGAAGACAAACATGAAATGGTTTCAAAACAGCAGAGCGAGGGTATTTAAGTATTCAGCTCACACTTACTGAATCATTAAACACAATTCAAAACTACTAGCTCAGTAAGAATTAGAAAGAGAGAGAAGATGAAGGTGCTTATAGTTCTTGTTGTGATGGTTGGATTTCTGTATGGTATTGACTCAAAAAGTAAGAAACATAGTGTCAATAACTATTTAAGAATAGTGTTTGTTAATGTATGCATGCAGTGTATGAGGATTTTCAATATATCACTGGTATTATGTTCTTCTTTTATAGCTTTGGTAACTGAGAATGAGATGCTAAATGAGTCTGAAGATGGTATTGCTGCTGATATTGAGAAGATGCCAGCTGAAGGTTTTGAAGAAACCGAGAAACAATTACAACAGGCACCATTGGATGAGGAAGAACCTACAGATGAAGTAGAACAAGAAGAACTTACAGATGAAGCAGAACAAGAGGAGGAAGGTACATGTTATACATGAGCATCAAGAGTACTTGACATGTTCATGCTAATTTCTAATTAGCTACACATTGATTGTATCTATTCTTAATAATTTACTATTGCTATTTATTTTAGTGACTGCCAATGGCTGTGTGGTAACTGCGAGGGTCTGTGGTCTATTCTATAAACCAAAATGGTGCAAAGCTAGGCAATGCTTCACAGTCCGTGCTGCAGCAACTAGGCCAGTTTATAAAAAAATATGCAAATACCACAAGTTCGATTACAAAAAGCATGCATGTTCCAAACGTCAGTGTTTCAAAGTGCAAGTGGGAGTCGAGGTTGTATATGTTAAAGCCAGGAAATGCTGGAGATACACAAAATTCTGTGGCTTTAAATGTGTTCGAAAGTGTAAGACCATCACTTTTCGTTATCCATCACCACCACCTGCAGGTGAGTTGTGTTCAATAATTCATTTGTTATGATTTTATTTTCCTGGTATCTTTAGAGGTAGCTCAGAACTGAAGGAAGACAGTGATTGAAGTGTCAATGGACTAATTTGTTTATAGTATTAGTTTAATAGCTGCACTGCATAGGTAGTGCATGTAATGTCCTTTTTAAGAATCTTTTTAAATTTTTCATCATATGATGTCAATCTCATAATGCGCATGCATGGTAATTCTTAGCCATAATAGCTGCTGCATTATCTTTGTTGTTTATGCAAGACTAGCAAGTGACACTCACACTTTCCATGTGTTTTTCATTCATACAATTGTCACTGGTACTGATATGTATCACCTCAGATGTGTGACTGAGAGGTACTAATAATGTCACACCAAACAACTACAGGAAGTCTCATTCTAGCTTACATATAAAGTGCATTGAACCATAGTGTATTTCATTTTGAACTATGGAAAAAATACTCTTTATTTCTTTCTTTATTTTTGTGATTGGACTTGCATTGTCAACAGGTATATTATGACTATAAGAAGTTGCTTTAACATTAATTAATAGATTCTTCTATAAGGGACTTTGAAAACTATGGTAGGTTGTCAATCGAAAATTTGTATTATGTCCATCAATTTTAGACCATATTGAAGAGATCTCTCATGATGATCAGTCTCGTAAGTTAATTAATTTTCAACAGCAACTATTTTTAATAATAATAGCACTAATTACTACTGAAGATTTCAAAAATACTGGTAATTAATTATTGTTTTAAAGTTTATTTATAAATTGTAATAGATGCTGTAGAAATCAATGAAAAGGATGCAGCTGATGTTACTAAAACAGAAAAGGGTAAATATATATCTTGTTTTATGCCCATAATATTTTCTACTGTGGAATAAGAGAAGAAGCTGCCAAGTCAAATGGAATTGTTGCTAAAATCTCTCCTGGTCTGAAAGCTTCTCTTATCATCACCAATGACATGGACACAAGTCCAAATAGTGCTAGTGGTGTAATATACACAAGATGGGGCAAGCTTCATTGCAGGACTGGAGCTCAAATGATATACTCTGGATTGGTTGGTGGTGGTCATTACAATCAGAAAGGTAATATTGCACGATATCTTTGCCTTCCAAGGAATCCCCAGTACCTAAGCACCGACGCACCTTTTGCTGCTTCATACATACATGGAGCTGAATACGAAACAGGCAACAAGGTCTTTGGAAAAACAACACAAGATTATAACGTGCCGTGTGCTGTCTGTCTTTCTCCGAAAAAAGGAACCAAGCTTGTCATCCCTGCCCGTGTTTCATGCCCATCAGGCTGGACAGAAGAATACTACGGCTACTACATGTCAAGCTATCATGGACACAATCTTAATGTTAATCCTGAATGTGTTGATCATGTTCCTGATGTCATCAATGGTAGTGAGGCTAACACAAATGGTGTATTGTTTTATTTTATGCAAGTCACTTGTGGAAGTGGTCTACCTTGTGGTCCATACATCACTGACAGAGCCATCACTTGTGTTGTATGCACAAAATGAATTAATACTAGATCTAGTTACTGAACAATTAGTAGTTTGAACTTAGTGAACTTCCAGTCTTCCATACTTGAAATTTAGTTTTTGATTTTCTAACCATGCCAACGCACGTGGTTGAAGTATACGAATAATCTTACATGAAAGTATACGTACCTCACGTGATGACGTGCTTTTGCGCTTTAATTACAAAGTGCCAACATGGTGGGGTTTTATGGTCTTGTGGGTAATGATGCATGTAATGGAGGGGGCACAGATGTGTTCAGTACAGCATATCTATCTATGGTTACAGTGTTAGACGATGACCAGTGGCTCTAAGGAGGTGGCGGTAAGCTCTTTGTGTCCTTAAACTGTTTTAGTACTGCTCCTTTTAGTCTCTGAAGACATAGATATTACTCTAATATCTATGCTGAAGAGAATTCACAAGATATTCAGTTGTCGACAAGCCAGTAAGTGTTTTTATGGTGACCCTCATTTGTCAACCTATTCAACCTTCTTTTGATTTTCTACTGGGAAAGAGAGTGCCTATGAGTCTCCCTCTATCCTCTCAGAGCAAGAGAAATTAGCAGAAACCAATTCTCTAACTCCATCAGCCTCTCCATTACAGAAGGGCCAAACCTCACAATTCATAATTCTAGTCTCAACTCAACTGGATCAAAGCTCAAACCAGTCTGTACTCTAGAACAAGGCTGCATTTCTCCTCTAACGTGTGTGGGGGTCAATACAAGTCTCCTCAACGATAGTCACATGACTGGGGTCTTCGAGAAAAGGGTTGTGGTCAATGTCATGTCAGCATTAGATTTTGGGAAAAAGACGAGTAAGTAATACCTGTATTATAAAAATAGCAATAATGGTTACATAATTGTAATGATTCTAAATTTAGAAGTTGCACACATGTACATGTATGCATGTGAAAACGAAAAAATTGCTGATTTTTAAACAATAATTGTGTTTTATTTTATAGTGAAAAGTTTTTACTGGCATATATCCTGCGAGTGTTGCTGTACTACACTGGTAGAGCTGTCTTTGATGTGGACACATCATTGAGTATTGATAATCTTACAATCATCTTATCCAATATGACAGGTAAAGCAGTTATTTTTGGCTCAGATACATTGTGATGACATAAATTATTGTTATATTTTTGTATGCATATTTATGCCAGTGTTTTGTGTAGAAATTTGAGGATTTTTTTCAAATATTCTAGAGTTCCTCCAAAATTGAGCCAACTAAATCCTCGCACTATAGTAGTGTTGTTCTAGTATTTTGATACTATAACTAAAATTAATTTTAGTACCCCATTTTTAATTTAGTTATAGTAAAAATACTATAACTATTACTATACTAAAATTAATTCACTCACAGATACAATAACAATCACTTTACTAAAATTATTTCATTCATGAATACTAGAACTAATACTATACTAAAATTTATTTTCTTTATTGATACTATACTATGATCAATTTTAGTATTAGTACTAGTACTAGAACTATACTATACTGTATAGCCGGTTTTTAGTAGCATTAAATATTAATTGTTCCTTTTTTCGTCAAATTTAATTTTCGTAAAGCTCTAATAATTACTAAAATTTAATGTGGCTAGTTCCTTTTTATAAGCATCTCTTATCCCCTGTATGGTACTACAGCTAATTTTAATTCCCATTTTTGCTGAAAATTTCTTTTTTGCAGCTGTAATACCATGAACCACTGCATAGCAACCTACTTCAGCTCTTTCTTTGGGAGTATATTTTCTATATTTTCCTCTCTTCTTCTTCTCACTAGAAGTAGATGAGTCAGCCATCGTGCAGTCTTCTTAGTTATTATGTTAATTACGGATCACCTTGCAATATAGAGTAGAATTTGCATCACGAGAGTAGAATTTTCATTTTGGATTTTCGTTTAATTCGTTGGTATGGATACAGATCCTACTTGTCCTTGTTTCCATTACATTAACAAATTTGATCTAAAAGAATCCTACTCCATCTTGTTTTTTTTTTTAATTTTTATGTTCTTGTTTGTGTTCATTTGAATAATACATTTGTGTGTATTTGTAATATTTATTCAGATGGTGTCCATTGCCAATGTGGTGAATAGTTAGTTCTATACTGATCAGTGTTTAATGAAAGCATAATTTAATACTAGTCTTTACATGACTCTTTGTTCAAGAAGCAGTGAGAGTATCCATCTTCCTTGCAATCCTGTCCTGTGTTGTTCCTGTTGTTAAATTCACAATCATTGCTTAACATAACTAGACGAATGTAAAACATTAAAGGGGCGAGCCAAAGCAAGCCTTTGTACTGTATGATTTTAATGAGCAAGCTAAGCAATTGTACATGCCTAAAATACATAGTCATCTTGCTTAAAAATGTAACATCACTTCATCACTAAAGAATCTCTGCAGCAATTACAGCATTGAAGATAGTTAGAAGCAGTCACTGAACAAATCATATTTTATGAAGAAGATAGCCTTTCTTGCTAGTCTCGCTGGCCAGACCCTTGCCTCCAAGGGTCTGGCCAGCGAGACTACTTTCTTGCTGCTTAGAATAAACTGCAATTAGTCTCGTTGGCCAGACCATTCCCCAGCCTGCAGGCTGGCAGCTCCTCATTGCATTCATCTCATCAGAGTCCTTTCTAGTAAGAAAGAAAATTGTATATCTGCTTTTCCAATGTTCGTTGCTGCTAGAAAAGTCTTTGGACAGCAGCTTAGTCTTATCTTGCTTACGGCTTGCTGCAAATAAGCTCAGACTTGCTGATAGCCACCATTTTATCTTCCATCACTTCTTTCTTTCTTGGAGAATGATCTGATGGGACATGTGGACCAGACTGTTGGAATAGAATGGTGTAAGAATTAGCCTTCTAGCACTAGCCAATATCAAAATACACACCGACAACTGGATTCAGTCATGACAGGAGATAATGACTAAAGGCTGGTTTACATAATGACGCATGGTCTTGTGTTGCGACTGGAAGTGCTATATAAATGAATGGCAGGGTGCGTCAATGTGTCAAAATAGATTGCAAGCCTATTCTGACATTTTGACGTGCATCCCCATTTGTTTCTACAGCACTTCCGGTCGCAACGCAAGTGCACCAAAAGCAATCCGTTTTTATGTAAACCAGCCTTTAGATGAAAAAAGTGGACTGAACAAAACAGCAGTTTTGTTGATTTTTTACTTTCCTTTTGTACAAGGTTTAGAGCCACACTAGTGGTACCAATGGAGTCCTCTGGTCAAGATAAGGTCCTCTAAGAAGTCTGGTAAGCATAGGAGTTCGTTTTCCCGGTATAGCAAGGCTGCAAAAGTTGCAGCAGCCATAATTATTGTTTTGGGGTGAATCCTACTTAGTAATGCATTACTAGCTATCACTTGAACTGTATTGGAAATTGAGAAATTGTATACAATATCACATTCTTTACTGTGTAATAGCATGACTCTACTTTCTTATTGTAGGACTTTTACCATTAACAAAAGAGAATGATACTAGTGAAGATACCAGATCTATTTACATTGAATGGGAGTTTGATTCAACTTGGTATTTCTTGGGTGTAATCAGTATGGGACTCAGAGTAATAATACTAAAGAGAACTAGCTCCTTTACTATTTTGGCAAAATTAGCTTCTTTACTATTTTGGCAAAATTAAGGGATGTAATCAGAAATCTTGTTTTAAAATTAAAGACAGATCTAAAATATTAATTGTTTACCATGAATGCGTTATAGTCTGATCTCTGCAAACCAATGCTATAGGTTATAATGCTTATAGCTTCTCAATGCCACTCTCAATCATTATGCACTGTATAATTCATGATATCTCATTATGGCTTGGTGCTTTGTTTTAACTCTTATCACTTTCAGCATGATAATGATATCTGCCTGTAATTGGTTTTTATAAAGGGAGATGTTTTGTTATGGCATCCAACTTGGTTTGTTTGATTTCGTTATGCATGTAGAAGGAAATGAGTGCTAGATGCATGGGCAACCAATTGGATATGACTTTTTTTGGGAATTCGGGATGCTTGTATGTTGTGTTATTATAATTGATATACACTGCGTTCGAGTACATGTACTAGATGCATGGGTAACCAATTAGATCTGACTTTTATTGGGAATTTGGGAGGCTTGTATGTTGTGTTATTATAATTGCTATATATACACTGCTTCTAAGTATACTTACTCTGTTCAGCTTAATTGATTTGCCTTTAGTCCAAATTTTGCTAAGAATACAAGGAAGACAAACATGAAATGGTTTCAAAACAGGAGAGCAAGGGTATATAAGTATTCAGCTCACGCTTACTGAATCATTAAACACGATTCAAAACTACCAGTTCAGTGAGAAGAAACCAGAAAGAGAGAGAAGATGAAGTTGCTTATAGTTCTTGTTGTGATGGTTGGATTCCTGTATGGCATTGAGTCAAAAAGTAAGAAGAAACATATGGGAATAGTGTTTGTTAATGTATGCATGCAGTGTAAAATGTTTTTAAATATATCACTGGTATTATGTTCTTATTTTATAGCTTTGGTAACTGAGAACGAGATGCAAGATGAATCTGAAGATAGTATTGCTGCTGATATTGAGAAGATGCCAGCTGAAGGTTTTGAAGAAACTGAGAAACAGTTACAACAGGCACCATTGGATGAGGAAGAAGAACCTTCAGAAGAAGCAAAACAAGAGGATGAAGGTACATGTTATACATGAGCTTGACATGTATTGTATTTTGATTAACATGTTTATGCTAATTACTAATGAGCTACATCTGCATACCACATTGATTGTATCTATTCTTAATAATTTACTATTGCTATTATAATATTTTAGTGCTTGCCAATGGTTGTGT
>NW_003546419.1:24456-25442 GCF_000090795.2 Amphimedon queenslandica | reverse complement strand
ATTATTAATTAATATTTTTAGTACTGCAACTAGAATCACTGAATAATGATTTATACTAAAAAAATGCTAACTCCATCATTTATTGACCAAGAGCATAGGGGTAGGAACAGGGGGGGCAGGAGGGGCTTAAGCCCCCCCAACTTTCATTGAAGGGGGGCTTAGCCCCTCCAACTTTAAGTGATGTACATGTAATACTATTATCAACACTATAGACCTTTCCCACCAATGCAGCGTCTAGCAATGAATATCATTAACGAGCCGCCATGTTGTGGGATAGATGTACAGAAATGAATGGGCAAAAAGTAACTTTTCCAATTTTCCTTTTAAATGCAAGCTCTAGTTCACACAGAAATGCTTGTTGCACATTTGTTGTATAATTTTAGTTATCATACTGCAATTTGGTTTTTGCTTTCGCAGTTCTCTTGGAGAAAATAAAGAAATAGTGCTTTTAGCCCATCCATCACTGTACATCTATCCCACAAAATGGCGGCTCGTTAATGATATTCATTGCTAAACGCTGCATTGGTGGGAAAGGTCTATAGACTTTAGTTTAGGTAATCCTTATATGTGTGCATATTGTGTGATGATTCATTTCATAAAACAATTAATACAATCTAGCTTCTAAGAACACACTAGTTTTTTCAGAAATACACAAGCTTCAATTCAACATTAGCTTTAGCTGAGCATAGATTTTCGATGTTAAGGAGATTAAAAAACTACTTGTGCTCCACAATATCACAAGAGTGTCTTAATCATGTAGTTATTTACAAAAAACTTTTACTGTTTTACTGTCATAAAGAATTTACAGACGATTTATACATCGAGGACATTGCAAAGGAATTTGTTACATTTAATGAGCATAAATGCCAATATTTTGGACAATATTAATTTCAGTACAATGATCAATTGTTAAATCATGCTCCTATGATTGCCAATAAATAATACCTTAGCCCCCCCAACTTTTAGTTTGTTCCTACCCCTATGCT
>NW_003546419.1:20806-23966 GCF_000090795.2 Amphimedon queenslandica | reverse complement strand
TAATGTCACACTAAACAACTACAAGAAGTCTCATCCTTACGTATAAAGTGCATAGAACCATAGTGTATTTCATTTTAAACTATGGAAAAAATACTCTTTATTTCTTTCTTTATTTTTGTGATTGAACTTGCATTGTCAACAGGTAATGACTATACAAAGTTGCTTTAAAATTAATCAATAGGTTCTTCTTAGGGGTTTTTAAAAAACTATGGTACATTTTCAATCAAAATTCATATTATGTCCATTACATTTAGATCATATTGAAGAAATGATCAGTCTCGTAAATTCATTAATTTTGAACTGCAACTTATTTTTTGATAATAATAGCACTAATATTATTACTAATAAAGATGTTTTCAAAATAATGGTAATTAATTATAGTATTATCTTTCAGTTCATACAATTTAAAAACTATAATTGGCACTTTGGAAGTCAATGAAAGAATACTGTTGATGTTACTAAAACCGAAGGGTAAATATATCTTGTTTTCTGCCCATATAATATCTCTTTACTGACAAACAGAAGAAGCTGCCAATTCAAATGGAACTGTTGCTAAAATCTCTCCTGGTCTGAGAGCTTCTCTCATTATCACCAATGAAATGGACACAAGTCCGGACCAAATAGTGCTAGTGGTGAAATATGTACAAGATGGGGCAAGCTTCATTGCAGGACTGGAGCTCAATTGATATACTCTGGATTGGTTGGTGGTGGTCATTATTACAATCAGAAAGGTAATATTGGAAGATATCTTTGCCTTCCAAAGTATCTCCAGTACCTAAGCACTGAGGCACCTTTTGCTGCTTCATACATATATGGAGCTGAATATGAAATAGGCAACAAGGTCTTTGGTAAAACAACACAAGATTATAACGTCCCGTGTGCTGTTTGTCTTTCTCCAAAAAAAGGAACCAAACTTGTCATCCCTGCCTGTGTTTCATGCCCATCAGGCTGGACAGAAGAATACTACGGCTACTACATGTCAAGTTATCATGGACACAATCTTAATGTTAATCCTGAATGTGTTGATCATGTTCCTGATGTCATCAATGGCAGTGAGGCTAACACAAATGGTGTATTGTTTTATTTCATGCAAGTCACCTGTGGAAGTGGTCTACCTTGTGGTCCATACATCACTGACAGAGCCATCACTTGTGTTGTATGCACAAAATGAATTGATACTAGATCTAGTTACTGAACAATTAGTAGTTTGAACTTAGTGAACTTTCAATCTTCCATTCTTGAAACTTTTACAAAATGTTACTTAGATTTGGCCATGCTAATGCACATGGTTAAGTAGTATATGGACCTCACATGATTTTTTATGGGGGGGGGGGATAAGTGACATGCTGTCAGGGTTGCACAAAGTTCATGTTTCATAAACTTTTCAGCCTTGGCATGAACTTTTCATTAACTACTTTTTTCATAAACTTTTCATGAACTTTTGAGACTTTTTATAATTCAGTGTTTGAGTAGCTTTAATGTCCATTCATTACCTATGCATTATACAGAGTTTTGCATTGCTTAGCTCCCAAGTGTTTGACTATTTCATCATAGATATTAAGTTATAAAGTAAATTATTATAGTTATTAATAGGGGTTATAAGTAAATAGTTACCAGATCTGCTATTCACTTTGAATGGGAATTTGATTCAACTTGGTGTTTCTTGGGTGCAATTGGTATTGGACTGATACTGATAGTAATAATTAACCTACTTAAGAAAACTAGCTTTAAAATAAGGACAGATTAATAATATTAATTGTTTACCATGAATGTGTTATAGTCTCATCTCTGCAAACCAATGCTATTGGTTATAATGCTTATATAAGTGTAGCTTCTCAATGTGAATCTCAATCATTATGTATTGTATAATTTAGGATATCTACATGGTGCAACTATAACTACAACTCAAATTTTTGAACTTTCACCTTCAGGATGATAATGATATCTGCATGTGATTGATTTTATAAAGGAAGGTAGATGTTTTGTTCATACCAGACTGAAATAACATCCAACTTGCTTTGGTTGATATATGAATGATGCATGTAGAAGGAAATGAGTGCTAGATACATGGGCAAACAATTGAAGCTGACTTTTATTGGGAATTTGGGAGGCTTGTACAGTTATTGTAGTTGCTATACAATATGCTTCCAAGTATACTTACTCTATTCAGCTTAATTGATTTGCTTTTAGTCCAAATTTTGTTAAGAATACAAGTAAGACAAACATGAAGTGGTTTCAAAACAATATAGCGAGGATATATAAGTATTCAGCTCACACTTACTGAATCATTAAACACAATTCAAAACTTGACTACTATAGTTCTGTGAGAAGAAACCAGAAAGAGAGAGAAGATGAAGGTGCTTATAGTTCTTGTTGTGATGGTTGGATTTCTGTATGGCATTGAGTCAAAAAGTAAGAAGAAACATGTGTGAATAGTGTTTTTTAATGCATGCATGCAGTGTAAATGTTTTTAAACATATCCCTTGTATTATTTTCTTATTTTATAGCTTTGGTAACTGAGAACGAGATGCAAGATGAATCTGAAGATAGCATTGCTGCTGATATTGAGAAGATGCCAGCTGAAGGTTTTGAAGAAACTGAGAAACAGTTACAACAGGCACCATTGGATGAGGAAGAAGAACCTACAGAAGAAGCAAAACAAGAGGATGAAGGTACATGTTATACATGAGCTTGACATGTATTGTATAGTTTTGATGATTAACATGTTTATGCTAATTACTAATTAACTACATCTGCATACCACATTGATTGTATCTATTCTTAATAATTTACTATTGCTATTATAATATTTTAGTGCTTGCTAATGGTTGTAAAATAACCAGGAGGGTCCTTGGTTATTTCTATCGACCAGTATCGCACAGTGCAAGGCAATGCTTCAGTGTCCGTGTTCCCTCAACCAGGCCGGTTTATGGAACAAGATGCGTAAACCACAGTTTCAAGTACAATAATAAGCAATATTACAAACGTCAGTGTTTCACTGTGCGACTGAGTATCAGAGTTGTATATACTACTGCCACAAGATGCTGGACATACACAAAATTCTCCAGGTTTAATTATACTTATAAGTGGCAGAGTGTCACTTTTCGTTATTGATCTGCAGGTAAGTTGTCCTAAATAATTCATTTGTTATGATTTCTTA
>NW_003546419.1:0-19164 GCF_000090795.2 Amphimedon queenslandica | reverse complement strand
GAAAAAAATACTCTTTATTTCTTTCTTTATTTTTGTAATTGAACTTGCATTGTCAACAGGTAATGACTATACAAAGTTGCTTTAAAATAAATCAATAGATTCTTCTTAGGGGTTTTTAAAAAACTATGGTACATTGTCAATCAAAATTCATATTATGTCCATTACATTTAGATCATATTGAAGAGATAATCAGTCTCGTAAATTCATTAATTTTGAACTGCAACTTATTTTTTGATAATATTAGCACTAATATTATTACTAATAAAGATGTTTTCAAAAATAATGGTAATTAATTATAGTATTATCTTTCAGTTCATACAATTTAAAAACTATAATTGGCACTTTGGAAGTCAATGAAAGAATACTGTTGATGTTACTAAAACCGAAGGGTAAAATATATCTTGTTTTCTGCCCATATAATATCTCTTTACTGACAAACAGAAGAAGCTGCCAATTCAAATGGAACTGTTGCTAAAATCTCTCCTGGTCTGAGAGCTTCTCTCATCATCACCAATGAAATGGACACAAGTCCAGACCAAATAGTGCTAGTGGTGAAATATGTACAAGATGGGGCAAGCTTCATTGCAGGACTGGAGCTCAAATGATATACTCTGGATTGGTTGGTGGTGGTCATTACAATCAGAAAGGTAATATTGGAAGATATCTTTGCCTTCCAAGGAATCCCCAGTACCTAAGCACTGAGGCACCTTTTGCTGCTTCATACAGCTGAATATGAAACAGGCAACAAGGTCTTTGGTAAAACAACACAAGATTATAACGTCCCGTGTGCTGTTTGTCTTTCTCCAAGAAAAGGAACCAAACTTGTCATCCCTGCCCGTGTTTCATGCCCATTAGGCTGGACAGAAGAATACTATGGCTACTACATGTCAAGCTATCATGGACACAACCTTAATGTTAATCCTGAATGTGTTGATCATGCTCCTGATGTCATCAATGGCAGTGAGACTAACACAAATGGTGTATTGTTTTATTTCATGCAAGTCACCTGTGGAAGTGGTCTACCTTGTGGTCCATACATCACTGACAGAGCCATCACTTGTGTCGTATGCACAAAATGAATTAATATTAGTATTACTGAACAATTAGTAGTTTGAACTTAGTGAACTTTCAATCTTCCATACTTAAGATCCATAATTTTGATTATTGTTAACTGATTTGCCATGCCAACGCACGTGGTTAAAGTATACGAATAATCTTACATGAAAGTATACGTACCTCACGTGATTTTTAGGGAGGGGCTAAATGACATGCTTTTGCGCTTTAATTAGAAATTACCAACATGGCGGGTAATGGAGAGGGCACAGATGTGTTAGACGACGACCACTGGCTCTACGGAAATGACGGTAAGCTCTGTGTATCCTCAAACTACTCTAGTACTGCTCCCTTTAGACTCTAAAGAAAATTCACCAGATAAAGATGGAGATACAGCTGTTGACAAGTAGGTGTGGTTTTATGGTGATCCTGATTATTTTGTCATTTTTATTAGATTGGACGACCTTTTACTGGATGACGTGAATGGATTAGGGTAAGCTTACTTCTAGTTTACTAAGGGATGTAGTCATTAGATTTGCTTATGTACATGTACATGTATATAGTACTTTTTTGTGAATTGTATTCATTTTTGTGAATTCATGTACGCCAATCAATTCCAGAATGATGATTTACGCTAATCACATGACTAACATGTACATGTCACATGTACATCACATGACTCGACGTATCGATGAGATAAACTCTAGCAAGCGAACCTGACCCTCTACTCTATTTAATGCCCGTCAAGGTGCATGTGAGTGATGGGAATGAAGACAATGGTAGGCCGAGGTCTTAGGTACGGAATCATGTGATAGTCATGTGATCTAGTACACTGACTGGAATGGGGGATTACTTGAAGCTGATTCTACATGTATATGTACATTATTATTATTATTATTATTATTATTATTATTATTATTATTATTATTTATGTCAGATCGGAAGCAGTTAAACCAGATCCATTTACTCTTAAAATGTCTCGTGATAAAAGTGTTGGAGAAGGAAGGGAGGGAAGTGGTGAAGGAGGAGGTGGGATAGAAGTTCAAGGTGCCATCAATGATAATCCTGACAAGGTACATCACTTTATTAGCTGTTTCTTTTCATTCTTTTTGTCATTTCTCTCTTACTGTACTGTGAGAAAATAGGTGTCTTAATTTTTTTTTGATTTTATGCTGATTTTTTTTAATGCAATTTATTTGATTTTATTTTTTATGGATTTATTTATTTTTTTAATTTTTATGCTAATATAAAACCTTATTAGCATAATGCATATCAGTCATTAATATGTACACCATTGCATTATACACTGTCACATTGTGTTAAGTGCTGCCAAAATTCCCCCTAATGAATGGTATACGAGTATGATAAACACAAATTTCTTTATTTCTCTCTCTCCCTCTCCCCCTCTCTCTCTCTCTCTCTTCCTTTTCTCCCCCTCTTTCTCTCTCTCTTCCTTTCCTCCCCTCTCTCCCCTCAGGATGTTTCTCCTCCTATTGATAGTCTCATGGAAGATCTCCCATCGCAGAGTCAAGAAGTAAAACTGGAAGGGAGAGAAGGAGAGGAGGAGTATGACCAGGAGACAGAGGAAGGAGATGATGGTAGTGACAGTGATGACGATGTGAAGATAACTATTGGATCCACTGGCTACAGATCAGGGTATGGCCGCCTCCCTTCGATCAATGCCGGAGGCCCTGGAGGAGGAGCAGGAGGAGGTATGTAATGTACATGTACATGCACATGTACTTAATTGCTAGACTACTAAGAACCATTGTACATGTACATGTACTTGCCTTTGCTTACATGTATATGATTTAGGTACTAATTTTACGTAGATAGTAAAGGTTTAGTGACTTTTCAAAATCTCATCTTTAAATTGAGAGGATTTTGTAATGACATGCTTACATTTATAGTCTCACCAAACCTCTGTTAGAGTCAATCCACCTTTTTACATGTACATTCTATTATAATATTATTCAACTTAAATGTATGTGATGATTTTTGTCTCACGTTCCACATTTCTTTTCTATTTGGTTTATTCCTTTATTCTTCTCTCTTGGTGATGGTACTCTATTAGCTAACAAGAAGGTTGATCTTGATGTCGTCCCTCAGTTGAATGGTGTCCCATTGCCTGACGTTGATCTTGACAGCCTCGACAAACCTTGGCAGAAACCTGGTACTAGACTACTAGGCAATATTTATTTCCTTTTTGTGTGTAATATACATTCTACTACTACAGTACTACATTTTCCTTCTTCTGTTGTACATGTAATGTATTATATTTCTTCTTATCTTCTTTGACCACCTTTCTCTTCTACCGTATAGTGGGAAATTTTAAAGGGGATTAAATTTGGCGTTTTGATAGCCATTTGCCAAAATAAAAATCTGCCATTTTGAGTCATTATGCGCATGCTCAATGGCACGTGGCCACAAATTTGCCAAATTAAAAACCGCCAATCACCAAAATTTAGCAATTCGCCAAAATTTAGCCCCCCCACCCCAAATTTACCCGCTATACGGTATTTCTTTCATTTTTCATTCTCTGTCTTTCTCTCCCGCCGTCTCTCCCTCCCTCTCTTTTCAATTCTTAACCCTCTCTCAGGTGCTGATATTACAGATTATTTCAATTACGGCTTCTCCGAGGAAACGTGGAAGTTATATTGCGACAAACAGAGAAAGATGCGTTATGAATCAACGCAGCTAAACAGATCAGTTGTAAGCCTTTCACCCTCAAATGAAAAGTACTATCGTTTCAAAAACATACACTCCAATAATAATAATAATAATAATAATGATAGAACAGCAATATTTTACTATGATTTTATTGGTTTATATTTTATGCTTTTAAAGTTTCGTATAAATATATCACAGTTAGTCGTATTAATAATAATTAATATTATTAATATACAATTTCTGCTTGCATGCCATCAATTTTTTCGGGGTCCTTTGTCCCAAACTTTCCAAGAAGAGAGCACATGTTATGATTAAGAAATGGGAAATAGACATTTTATTTATTTATTTGTCACTTTGTGCTGGAGTCTTGAGAGAATCACAAGACACTCCCTCTCTTTCCACCAGCGGGGAAATATCCAAGACACTAGCTTAATATTTTAATTGTAATTGTATTATAATATATATAGATATATATAATTTTACTTTCATGCATTTTATTTTAATATTTATAATTATTACTATCATTGTATGTGTCCTCTTTAATTTTATATTAAAATGATTTGTCTATAATTATATCATTATTTAGTGTGTTATTCTTGTTGGAGCACAAGACCTGAAACAAGTTCATATTACGTGCCCAACTGCACGTACTATTGTACAGAGCATCAGCTACAGGACTCCAGCAGTGTGTTCTAGTATAAGCTGTTAGCTTTATGATTGGTATAATGTCAGCAGTGTAGTCCTGTAGCGGTTGGCCCAAAAGAAGATTGTATTATTATTGGTCAGAATTTGATTATTTTTAGCATTGAAATTATCAATTGTATACATTTTGTAATAATTAGAGACATTATGGCATTGGTGATATTATAGTGTTGATGATAGTAGTCTTATAATGAAGTCTCGCTTTGAATCATTAACTTTGCTATTGCTATGATATTAATACTGCAGGACCAATGGCTGATGTACTGCAGGACCAATAGCTGATGTACATAGCAGTCAATATGAACTTGTTTTTGATCTTGTTGCTCCATTGCCCTAACAAGGCATTTCAATGAGTCTTTTTATTTGAAAAAAATTAATGCAAAAGTTGTCTTTCTCTTTCTGATCTTTTCTCTCTCAGGTTCCATCTGTATCAACAATGCCTCCGATATTTATGACTCCGCCCCTTCTCGATAAGCCCCCGCTGAACGTCGGTCTCCCCCCACCAATATTGAACCCTCCCTCTCACATTCCCCCTCACACTGGGTCCAGTAATATTAAGAATAATGCGAATAAGATTCTTGGCTCAGGTCAGTGCAGTGATAAAAGACTTATAATGGTACATGTACATTGTATAGAATTTTACAATTAATTTTAATAGTTTCAAGGATAATTATTATATACCATACAGCTGGAAATATTTGTGGGGGGTTAAATTTTGTGAGTTTGTGGATCCATTTAGAGTGCAAATTTAAATCCGCAAAATAATGAAATTCATGCATGACCACAATACAAAATGCTACAATAACTGTCAAAACCGTAAATATTTAATCTGGAAACCAGGTTATTTTTAAAGATTCACAAAAAATTTTTTTCCGCAAAATTAACCAGCTGTACGGTAGTCATTTCTCTTTTGTATTTTATGTGTAGATGCTGATGAAGCTTTTGATAAGCCTGAGACCACGCCCCCACCAGAAATATCAAAGTAAGTGGGTATGGTCATTATTAGTTGATTGTGGGTGTGTCTTTGCAGTTCTATAGGTCCGCCCCCTGGGATACCCCTGAAGCCTCCTATACTGCCTCCTCGTAAGTTAAAGTATCTTTTTTACCCAAAAATTATTTGTAAATTTTATTTTGCTAATTTCCACTTTTAACAATATTGGTTATAATTTTGTGGTTTCAGAAAATTGTGAAATAAACTTGTACATGTACATGTAGCTCAAGAAAATCCACTTTATTTTAAGCTTTATATCCTGATCCCTTTCTCTCTCTTTCTCCTTTTCTCTTTCTCTCTCCTTTCCTCTCTCTCCCTGTCTCATTATAGCTGGTCTCCCTCCTCATCTTCCTCTCATCCAGTCCTCTCAGGATATGACTGCTGCTGCTATGGCTGCCATGTTTGGTGGCCCTCCTCCTCCTCTAAGGCCGGAATTTCCCCCGGGATTTCCCCCTCCGTTACCAGGAGGGGTACCTCCCTTTCCCCCTCCAGTGCCAGGTCAGTGAATAGTACCATTATGTTCCCACGCATACAATGTACATGTACATGTATGTATACACATGTATATGTATATGTAGTACAAGGATTTTTTTCAAAAATTGAAACATTTTATGGCTGTAACTCGAAAAATTAAAGCTGGAATCGGCTCAAACTTTCTACATAGCATAAGGACATCAATATGTATCAGAAAATGTAATAAAAATTGAGGGTGATTTCGGAGCCATTTTTTGAAAAAAACCATGTGCTATAGTACAGGGTATTTTTCAGAAAACGGCTCATTTTTTAAAATGGCCATAACTTGAAAAATTGAAGTCGGAATCAGGTTAAACTTTCTACATAGCATAAATATATCAATATGTATCAGGAAATGTAATAAAAATTTGGGGTGATTTCAGAGCCATTTTTTTGAAAAAACCATGGGCTACAGGATATTTTTCAGATTTTGGCCTATTTTTTTAAATGGTATTAACTCAAAAAATTGAAGTCGGAATTAGCTTAAACTTTCTACATAGCATATGGACATCAATATGTATCAGAAAATGTAATAAAAATTTGGGATGATTTCAGAGCCATTTTTTGAAAAAAACCATGAGTACAGGGTGAAAAATTGGCCCATTTCTTAAGTCATAACTCAAAAAATTGTAGTTAGGAATCAGCTCCAACAAAAAAGAGAGTATCTATAAGTCAATAAATTATTTTCTTAGTAGGTATGCCCCCTCCATTTGGTTTCCCTGGGGATCCTTCCCGTGGCCCTCCCCCATTAGACGAGAGAGGTGGGCTCCTCCCACAAGACGGCCTGGGGTTTCCTCCCGGACTGTGGGACCCTACAATGGGTCACCCCCCACCCCCAGAGTTCCTCCTTGAAAGTTATGGTGGAGGGTACCCCCGGGGCCCCCTGGGGATTGGAGGAGGAAGCAGGTCCCCCAGTCGAAGTAGCAGTAGTGGGCGGAGCAGTGATAGAGATGACTCAAAATCCAGGTACATGTATGACTTTTTGTTACAGATTAGGATATGAATCTTTAGATGGTGGGCTGAGCATTTTATTTGATATACATGTACATGTATATGTAGGTTTTGAAGAAACTTTATGTAGTTAAAACTTTATAACTTATATTTTTAAAATAAAAGTGACGACTTTTCTACTTGTGCTTTATTTAATTAAATTCCTCTATAGTTTAAGCTTTTTCCTTTAATTGTACATGTACTTTTCTTTATATGATTGTAACTTCACTAACTTGATACATCTCTCTTTATCTCTTAGACACAACAGAAGGGAGCGACAGAAAGAGCGTTCAAGAGAGCACAGACATCACGGGAGATCAAGATCAAGATCAAGGGAACGTCACAGCAGACACTACCGAGAGAGAGACAGGGACAGAGACAGAGAGAGGGACAGAGACAGAGACAGAGATAGAGACAGGGACAGAGAACGAAGACACGAAAAGGAAAGAAGAGAACATGTTAGTAAACTATGTACATGTACATGAATTGTTTGCCCTAAAGTATCTGTATTGATGATCAAGACATTATGACATGTACATGTAACTTACAGTAACTGACATGTACAGTACTTGAGCATACATGTATACATTACATTAGATATTTCATGTACATGTACATGTACATGTACATCATTTCAGCAATTGGCATGATTTCTTGTGCTCAGTCATACTTCAAAATCTGTGATTGCTCAAATTTATAAAAGAATTTTTTGTCACCAGTTTTTGATAGACTGTAAATTAGCATAAATGTACATATGCTAATAGTTCTTATTTTCTATTATTTTTGTAACCATCAGAGGAGAAGAGGTGAAGAGAGGAGACACGAGAAGAGCAGTAGAAGACACAGGAGCAACACCCCAGAGGAGACGACTTCTCATCGCTCTAGCAGTCACAAGAAAAGAGCCTCAAAATCACGGAGCCCGTCCTCATAAAGAGATAGATTCACCACTTGCACACACCTTTATCAACAAACTAAATTATTATCATTATTATTATTATTATTATACTAATGCAAGACTTTTTGTAATTATGAATGTTACTTGTACAATATGGTATAATAATATTATTGTTGTGGAGAGAAATAATCATCTGGTAGTGATTATTATCATTATTTTAATAAGTTTATAAATGTGACCATCATTGACAAAAGGTACCTTATGGCGGATTTTAAAATTCATCATTATAATGAAAAATATCAACCTGTGAGTGCTCTGTTAGTCAACTACTGTCTCTAAAAGTTACATAGTAACTTTTTATATCCTCTGGAGTGATTTTATGATAAATGGAGCTCAGGAAGTTGCATTTTAAGGCTATAAAGACCAATTTTCCTATCTGACAAAAGGTACCTTTTGTCAATTATGGTCACAAATGTGTCTTCAATGAATGGACAATAATAGGCCAAGAGCCCTCACCAAAACAGTAAATAGATATGTAAGTACTTGTGCAGTGTAGTTCACTATAATTATTATCTACATTGATTATTTATGTCTAATAATTATCTTCTAGTCTTTAGAGTTGTGTACTTCCAGATTGGTCTAATCTAAAAATAGTAGATTATATATAATACATGTAGATGCACAATGAATGTACCAAAAAAAAAATTTTTTTTCAAATAAGAATACTGTATAGCAGGAAATTTCGGAACGAATTAAATTTGTTGAATGACTAAATTGTGGTGATTGACAAATTTTAATTTGGCGAATTTGTGGCCATGTGCCGTTGAGCATGCGCATAATGGCTCAAATTGGTGGATTTTTATTTTGGTGAATGGCTATCAAAATGCCAAATTCAGTTACCTCTAAAATTTTCTTCTATACGGTATTCAAAATTTTGTTATACTTTTAAAAATACTAACTACTGGCTATATACATAAATTTTGTATCAGGCAGCCCAAATACCAATATATCGTATCGCGCTTTATTTTAGCGGCGCTTTATTTTGGCGATTTTGCTGTAAAATTGTAATTGGTGGTTTTTAATTTGACGATTTTTGTGTACACATGCATTACTGAGCATGCGCATTAATGATTGGCAGTTTTAAAAATATTGGGGATTCTGCTTGCAAACCGCCAATCGCCAAAATAAAACTCCGCCAAATTAAAGCGCTATACGGTATGTATGCTACTAATCAATGTCAGAACCTATCTATAATTAATTGATTATAATTTCTAATTTACCTTTTTCTTTAAGTGCTGCTTTAAGAGTCAGTTTCAATTTCTCGGGAGCATCTGGGTTTCTCTCAAGAATCCTCCGGTACCTTGCCTCAGTATTCTCCTCGTATGCATGGGCCAGAAAACCGATGAGACAACCCGTGCCAACACACCAAAAATAAAGTGCAGGGCCTAGAGAAAGACAGTATATATGTACTAGTGTGAAAATGGTGGACAGTTGTAATATCCATTTGCAAGTGCAATAACTAGTATAGGATGCAGTGGCCTACTTCTTAATAGCGGGAGTTTCCTCACAGCATTACTGTAGGAGGCTGTAAATAAACCGCCAATAGTAAAGAATGCCCAAGTTCTCAGCATTTTACACTGGAAACCTCTTGGAAACCTGTTTCTTTTGGGTGTGTCTTAAGGTGGGTGTGGCTAGTACCAGGCTAATTAATTATTCAATGCAATGCATGGAAGAATGGAAAACTTACTACGTACATGTACATGTATCTTTATTTTATTCCTTATTGCTGGTGTATGCTGTACGGCAGAGGACAAAGAGAATGTTAAGCTTCCTGTAATCATCAATACTTGGCCATTTGTTGATGCTAACAAACAAGGTACGAGATCTAAAACTGAAAAATAATGACACCAATAATCAATTCCCCATCTCCTCCAGCTGTAAAGACTCTGTCAAATGGTGGTACGGTCCTGGATGCTATTGAGCAAGGCTGTACCGTGTGTGAGGTGGAACAGTGCGATGGTAGCGTTGGATATGGTGGCAGGTAGATCCAATATGTATTTATAATAATCAATTATTTTTTCCCTCTCAGTCCTGATGAGAATGGCGAAACAACATTAGATGCAATGATAATGGATGGGTAAGAGAATAATTAATATTTAATTTTTTGTATTTGTTGATATTTTCTCTCTCTCCATTAAAAAATTTTTTCTTCTTCCCAGTGATACTCATGATGTTGGCTCTGTTGGTTGTCTTCGAAATGTCAAGTCAGCAATATCAGTAGCTCGTAGTGTAATGGAACACACTAGCCAGACGCTGCTGGTTGGATCGCTTGCTACTGATTTTGCTAGGGAAATGGGATTTACTGTTGAAGACCTCTCGACTAATAAATCAAAGTAAGGATTATCCATGAGTCCATATATTAAAATTTTAAGAAACCACTCTTTTTAAAATTGTATAATAGTATAATTATTATGATAATGGTGAAGCTTTTAAGCCTATTTCTGGAATCTGGCAAGAATTTAGCTTTGCTTATTATAGGGATAACCCCTTGTCCTTTTGCTCTATATTGATGTTATTACATTATATGTGTTGTAGATTAATCTGGAACGAATGGAGAGATAAGAATTGTCAGCCAAACTTTTGGAATCCTGATGTGAGTATCATCATGCACCTAATGTCATGTGTTAGCCTCCTTCCTTTGCTTTTCTCTTACTGTAGACGGTATCACCAGATCCTAGAGAATTCTGTGGCCCTTATCATAACAAATCCTCTTCTTTTGACAGCCATACAGAGAAGAGAGTTAAACTAGAGAAACACAATCATGATACCATTGGTATGTAATGTACAATGAATGTAAGAGAGGAAGATATAATCTTGATTGACTACATTATAGTATTTTACTTTGGAATAATAAATAGTAGAGTTTTATTTTGGCAACCACCAAACATTAATGTATTGATACTCATAGTAATGGACATACAAAATTGCCTATTACATAGCAAGACTGCCAAAATAAAATAGCCAATTAGCTATATTACATTGATTATAAAGTTGTCTTGATGGATGTCATAGTTATTACATTTATTTATTTATTACTAGGTATGAAATATTGTTGATGCTAATGGTAGAATAGCTTGTGGTACTGCCACAATTGGTACTACCAAACATTAATGTATTGATACTCATAGTAATGGGCATACAAAATTGTTAATTTTATAGCAAGATTGCCAAAAAATAGTCATGTTACTCAGCTATTAAGAGTTCTGTCTTGATGAATGTCTTAATTGTTACATTTATTGTTAGGTATGATTATTGTTGATGCTAACGGTAGAATAGCTTGTGGTACTACCACTAATGGGCTCAATCATAAAATACCTGGGTATGAAACTATATTTAACATTATCATTCTTTAATTTTACTATTCCATTTAAAAAATTTTTAATCAGTCGTGTTGGTGATTCTCCTATTGTTGGAGCTGGTTGCTACGTTGAGAAAGGTGTCGGTGGAGCAGCTGCCACTGGCGATGGAGACATAATGATGAGATTCCTACCATCGTGAGTGCATGTACATGTAATTACATGTATTTACATCGTAATTCGTAAGTACATGTAATTCCAATGATCATTTGACTGCATCGTCATGAAAGATCTAATATTGATGGGAATTTTGTACAAAACATAAATATATGTATAGAAAAAATATATATAAATAGACAAATTTCTCCTTTTCAATTTTGGCAAAATTTGGCCAAACACTTTGTACTGGCTAGATTTTTGAGTAACTTTAAAAATTCATAAAAAATCCAATTACAATCGGAATCCGCTCAAACTTTCTACACAACATAAGAATATGCATATGCATCAGAAAAAAAATTAAAATAGAGAACTTTCTTCTTTTTAATTTTGGCAAAATTTGGCCAACGACCCTGTACTATAGCACAGGGACTTTGGCTTCATTTTTGAGCAAATTTTAAAATTCATAAAAAATCCAACTGTGATCGGAATCCGCTCAAACTTTCTACACAACTTAAGAACATGTATATGCATCAGGAAAAATTATAAAAATTGAAAATTCTCTCCTTTTCAATTTTGGTGAAATTTGGCCAATGACCCTGTACTATAGTACAGGGACTTTGGACTGATTTTTGAGCAACTTTGAAAATTCATAAAAAAAATTGAATTTTGGTTGGAATCAGCACAAATTTTCTACACAACATAAGAACATGTATATGCATCAGGAAAATTATAATAATAGAAAATTCTCTCCTTTTCAATTTTGGCGAAATTTGGCTTTGGCTTCACTTTAGTGAAATACCATGCACTATTATATATATTGTGTCTGCCAAATATGAGGACCTTTTTAATCCCTTGCATGCCATATCTAGATATCGCGTTGTTCAGAGCATGAAAAGTGGTATGTCACCTACTGATGCAGTAAAGGAAGCATTGGATCACATTGCATCATACTATCCATCCTTTAATGGAGCCCTGATTGGTGTTAATGTTAATGGAGATTACGGTAAGAGAGAGAGAGAGAGAGGGAGGGAAAGAGAGATAGGGAGGATTACCGTACAAGATGATTTATTGGTGGGGAATTAATATTGGCAATTGGCGGTTCTTTGAAGAAATCGCCAATATAAAATCCGCCATTTTGTTTCAATCTGAGCATGCTCAATGGCACGTGGCACACAATTGTCAATATAAAATCCGCCAATTTCTTTTCAGATGCAAATTCGCCAAATATTACTCCTTTTCAATAAATCATCTTGTACAGTAATGTATTCAATGTGTGTTTTTACAGGTGGAGGTGGACATGGTTTTTCCCCATTCCCTGCTACAGTGTATAATCCTACACTAGATAATTCAACTGTTATTGATTATTGATAGATTTACTCACTCCCGAACAGTGTACATGTTTAAATGTTTTTAATTTGCTATTGTTTCCTTCAATATGTACATGTTTCATTACCAAATACATATTAGATACAATTTATATTAAAATAAATAATTATCGCACAACAGACGTGTAACAATTAACAATGACGTGAATGACAAGGTCTTTTTTGATATCAATTTTAATTTTCGTTATTTATCAAGGAGCGCCGAGCAGTGTCCTATCTTTTCGAGTTCTTCCACTAGCTCTCCGTTCTGATGCAGCTGGAGGACTATATCAGCTCCACCCACCAGCTCTCCATTTAAATACAGCTGGGGGAATGTCGGCCATTCTCTAATAAAGGGGGGAGTAAAGTAATTATTAAAATGTGTTTTGGGTACTTACGACCATTCTTTGAATTTTTCCTTAAAGTCGACATCTTGAAGTACGTCGTGATGATCATAGCCATCAACACCTACAAATTTGACACAGACACAGTGTAATGAAAATACACATTATCTTACCATGCATGTGTAATATTTGTACAACCAGTCGACTGAATCCACACTAAATAAAATGATAAAACTACAATAATTTCTAAGCTCACAAACACTTTAATCTTGTGGCAATACAACTTACCATTGGAGCTGATGGATTTCCTTTCATAAAGAGGACAACCTTCTTATCTTTTACAAGCTATTATGTAATATATTATAACAAAATTTTACTTTCATGTCTTAGATTTTGCTTTCTCTTACTTTTTCGAAGTACTTTGAATCATAGTGGACAGATTGGTTGCTTAGCTTTCTTAAGCTGACACCAGAAGCAAATGCAGGAGAGAGGTAGCGATATAGAGAGCTTGATACTGCTATCCTAATGGCGGCCATGTTTTTCTTTGCCACGCCCAAAGTAAGCCCATCCCAACTCTGAAAGTCATGGCTGCGTGTACGTGTGAGATGGTCCTTGGCTTCTGCTGCTCTGTTGACTCGTTGGTGTAATCAGTGACTATGAGATTTGAAGAGAATATCAAAATACTATTCTCGATTATTATAAGCATATCTATGCTTAGTATGCTATAGAAGACAGAGACTTCTTCTTGAAATTTCTTGCCTCCTCGTATGAGGAGAGTACCACCGTAGTGGAGGAAATTTAGAATAAAGTTAAAGTTATAAAATTTAAGCAGGTTGCCCGGTGGGCTCTGAGGTCAGATATGTAGAGCAAGATATGAATCTGGTCTGAGGGGTGACAGTGTTGAGGGGATAACCCGATAAGCTTGTCAAAGAGAGTAATTACAGTATCCCCATCAGTGTTAATTAGGGGGAGCCACTGAGCTCGTATTGGACTATATGCAGTGCACTCTATCAGAAAGTGAAATGATGACTTTATGGAGTCTGTAGCACACAGTGAGCATAGGGAGGAGGTGGAAGATTGGATCTTATTATGGAGCATATAGGTGTGTCCATTAAGATCTGAACAGTGTAGTAGTAAACGGAGTCTATAACTAAGACTGTAGGACAGAGAGGGAGCATGTCTAAGTGACAATATAGTGGGCAATGGTTTTAGCTGGGGTGAGAGTAGTGAGACACGTGCTACCACGTGGTTGTGGAACCCATCCCATATTATGTGGCCTTTCCTCAATTATTAAGCGGCCCAGGGCTCCAGGCCAATTTGCCCGCTACTCTACAGATCCTCCTTCTTTTGTGTCACTTTTGCACGACAATAGCTTGGACATGCTATTAAATGTGTTCATTAAGCTAGGCCCAAATAGCAGTACCGTTGCTATTGAAGTTGAGCCTTCTGACACTGTGAAAAAAGTGAAGAAGAAGATAGCAGAGAAAGAGAGCCTGCTAGCTGACAAGCTACAAATCCTCACCATTGACAACAAGGAGTTACAAGACAGCGACGTCCTTCAAGACCACTCCATTGAGAATGAGGCTACAGTAATTTGCACAGTATCTCAAAGCACTCTCCTTCTCAATCAATCAAGTGAACCTCATCAAGTTTTTGTTGAAATTTTTTCAACAGAGGTTCTAGCTGTTCCAGTAGTTATTTCAGAGGCTAGTGTGAGTGACATTAAACGTAAAATCACATTTCAGAGTCGTTTCGCTACTCCCCTTTTGTCGGAATATAGCTACAATGTTGCTTTTGCCAATGAAAGTCTTGATGATCTCCAAAGTCTCTCCCACTACAATATTGAGTATGGTGCAACTTTGAGGTTGGAATGGTCCCCCATACAAATTGTGGTCAAGACAGACAGTGGGAGGACCATCAGTCTTGATGTACTACCAATTGATAATGTTGGGAGGGTCAAGACTATCATTGAAGATAAGTTGGCGATTCCTTTTAAAAAGCAAGAGGTCTTGTTTGACGGTACTCTGCTGGAGGATAACGATACTCTTTTTCGTTGTGGTATTAATAAAGGAGGCCAGCTGCAGCTGCACTACCTAGTCACAATTCATATCAAAGCACTCACTGGAGCGAATTATCCTTCCCTGGAGATGATGACCCCTGTTTCTGTTGAGGCCATCAAGGAAAACATTCAACCCAAAGATCAGAACCTGTACTTTGCAGGCCAGCTAGTACGAGATGGCGGAATCTTTTTCTGTGAGTACGAAGCCGATGAAATTGTCTTTCAATTAAGCCGCTATTCTGTTACCTTCACTTCCAAGAAAGGATTGTGCACACAGTGCAACGAAGCTATTGAAATAGGAGATGGGGTGGTACTGGCCAATTGTTCTCATCTTTTGTGCAGGTATGATGCTATGATAATAATGAAAGTAATACTGTTTTGATAGGCTTTGCATGGATAAATCTGTTAAGATAAAGGATGGGGAGTGTATTTTATGCAAGAAAGTACTATCACCACTTGAAATCTGTTCTGTAAGGAAATAGACCTTGCAACCTGCAACTTTTACAGGGAATTCTCTCATGCATGATATATAGTATAGTATTGTTTTTAAATATCCAATCCTTTCTGTATAGGTCTTAAATGATGACGAGCTTATTATTAAGAATTTTCCTTATCGCTTCTATTGCAAATCAGAAGGATGCACTGCTTCTTGTTTCTTTGAAGATAAAGTATATTTGAATTAATTGTGATGTATTATAATATTGTGTATTATTTTCCGGCAGATTGATGAATTCTGTTGTTATAGATGTGCACACGCTAACTGTATAGTGTGTAGAGTACAGCATGAAGAAATGAACTGCAAGGAGTATCAGAATATGATTGGTGCACCTAATAATGTAGCTTTTAGAGCAGCAGTGAACAAAATTATTGTAAGAGTTATATTATATCTTCTGCAGTTTAATTCTAATTCTTAGAGTCTGTTGAAGGATGGAAGTGCTATTCATTGTCCCAGCTGTACAACAGTTCTTGTGAAAAAGTATGGATGTAATTGGATTAGGTGTCTTATTTGTAAAATGGAATTATACATTCAGCACACAGATTCAAATGGTAAAAAATAGTAATGGCATTACTCTGTATGTAGCTTAGAATCACAGTTACTATTGTGGTGTGATTATTTATTTTTTATAGAAAGTGTGTCATTACTGCACAAAGGAATGGTGTCTATTTATGAAGAAGACATTATGCGTCTTTCGAAGTCTTACAATGAATTATTGAATGCCTTTGAAGCAAGAAGGATATCTTTTTTGGAAGAGCGTGATGAATTGAGGGGCATGGTAATGTTTCAGGATGATGGTATTCAACGTCTTCAAGCAGAAAATAGGAGTTTAAAGAAAACAATTGAGGACAAGGATGCTTTGATGCAGGTGGGCCAGTCTATTCCATCTATGGAGCAGCTAGCATTGAATCCAGTAATAGTTGAAGAAGGTAGTCAATCTGACACAATAAAAAGGCTTAAGGATAGAAACAATCTTCTTTGTGATGCTGTGTGTCAATCAAATATCAAAATTGATATCTTAGAGAGAGAGAAGAATCAGAAAACTACAGAGTTAGCTGAAGCACAGGAGGTAAAGAAATTAGTTGAAGCTGAGTTTGTGCGTTTATTAAGGGCCCGTCAGCAAGACAATGAAGAAAATGTTCGATTACGCCACCAGCTTAGAGAAAGTAGCCAAAAGCCTAACGACACTCCAAATTGGCAGTTTAGTCATCGAGATGTCACTCAATCTGAAAAGGAGTTAGGTAGAGGCGCATTTGGTACTGTCTTTGTTGGTAAATTTCGAGGGCAGTCAGTGGCTGTCAAGCAGTTGCATAAAGTGCTGCAAAGTCCTGAAAATATCAACAAAATGAATCGCGAGATTGATATTTTATCTCAATTACGACATCCAAATATTGTCCAGTTCATAGGTGCCATTTTTGATCATCCAGATGGTGATCCTTTGATCATCACTGAATTAATGGATACCTCATTACGTGAAGCTTATGAAGGTAAGAAGCTGACTCCCAATCCTTCATGTAGACCAGTGATTCTATCTATCATGCATGACGTAGCTGTGGGTTTAAATTACCTACACACTCTACCTATTGATAATATAGTGCATCGTGATGTTAGCAGTGCTAATGTGCTACTAGAGTCAAAGGGGCCAGGGAAATGGAAGACAAAGATATCCGACTTTGGATCAGCAAATATAGTTCGATGTGCTGTTAGCAGGGCACCAGGAGCTGAAGTATACAGTGCACCAGAATGTTTTCAAAGTGTTACCAATCAATATTCTGCTTTGCAAACCCCCAAGATGGATGTCTACAGTTATGGCGTTCTATTCTGTGAAGCATTGACTTGCAAGTTTCCAGATCGTAGCTCATTTCAAGATATGTTGCAACAAGTTTGGTCCAGTACTAAGTCAGTGGGATTGATCACAAGGTCTTTGCACCATGAGCTTATCAAGTCGTGCACAAAAGATAATCCTTACAAACGTCCTACAATGAATGAAGTGATTAGTAAACTTGATCAGTTGCTTGCATCACATTAATGTTAAGTTTTGGCACTTTTGTAAGGAAAAGGAACTGTTTTTGTCTAACTAGAAATTAATATTAATTAGGGTAATAACTAATAAAAATAACTGATCTACGCCTACCAACTGGCAACCGAGCTGGCAACTAACTAAAGCAGTCTACTCTACCGAGAACAACAGGCCTCTGCTGGCTCACCAGCTACAGTAATAATGTTTTCAAAATCTGAAAGATGGAAAGAAACTGGTAAGTAATATTGTCATAGAACCATGGACTCGTGTCTCCCCGCTTCTACTACTCACTCTCTCTCCTCATCTTTTAGTGGATACTATCCCTCCTGTTGGAGCTTATGATGTGTCGATTGACGCTAAAAGAACCGGTGGAACGTTTGAAAAGGGCAGCAGATTTAGGCAATCTAGCCCTTCTTGTAAGCAGCGAGTCAAATAGTCAAAATAATTATGACATTTATTATTAATTTTTATCATTTATACAGCTGACAGGAGCGGTGACTCCTCTACTACATCTGCCTCAGTAAGTTCTTAATTCTATTTTGTTATTTTATGTACAAATGATCCCAGCTGGGTGTATTAAACTTGTGTTGCTGTGTATTCTACCATTTAACAGCTTTACAAACCAGCTGAGTGTTATTAAACATTAGTTTAATTTTGATTTACACTTTACTGTATAATATTATTATGCCTTAATTTATGCTTTAAGAGAAAACTTTTTGGTGTCATAGCCAGCCTGTTGATTGATGTTATGTTAGTTTGTTGGTAGAGAATTTGAAGGGAGGGAGGAATGGGAGGATGTGGTGGGGGAGTACAGACATAAAAGACAACTTTATCACTATTGTTTAGTGTGTGTTTAGCGTTCCAATTATTCCTGTTATGATCATGCCAAGAACGATTACTCTTTGCCAACAAGAAGACAACTTGTAATCTCAATGTTACCAAACGAGAGAGCAAGGACAGGCATACATATACACTTATGTAATGGGTACAACGTGACACTTACTGCTCTGCTTCTTTTAATTCCTATTTTTATACACTTGCTAATTACTAATGCTGTTAGCAGCTACTTATGTTATCATTGCTGTGTATCTATTACTGACTAGTGATTGCTTATGTTATTATAATGTTGTGTTCCTCTATTACTGTTAGCTATAAATATATTTTATAGTTGTTTATTTAATTTCACTGTGTGGCTTAATTGTGGCCTAACACTGTACCAGCTGTAGCCTCATTCTTATTAATTATTATTTATTATTTTGTTATTGGGAGATATGCTTTTGGCTGTTACTGAGGAATGCAAATTACCCTCAATATTCCAATAACAGTGAATTTAAATTTTATCTTTATAAGAAACTTTATACTTATGGCGATAGAAATCATCTCTCTCTATTTGTCCTCCCTTCTCTCTTTTTCTCCCCTTGTGACCACTCTCTCTCTTTCTCCCTCTCCCCTCTCCTCTCCCTCTCTCTCCCCACTCCCTCTCTCTCCCTCTCCCTCTCTCCCCCTCTTTCTCTCTCACTTCTCCAGAGTAAATATTCTTCCTCCTCATTAA